>NW_023505872.1:0-38863 GCF_004664715.2 Peromyscus leucopus | reverse complement strand
TTGGTAAAGTTGAATTTTATTGGGCTTACTTACAGAAGCAGAAATGACTCAAAGACAGTTGTACTACCAAAAGCCCACGCCAGCTGCCAGGGTGACAGCTCATGAAATCTGGAAACCTGTAGTGCATTATATAACCTACAGGCAGCTCAACAGGTTGGGGTGTTCTTTCCAGGTAGTTCAGTGGATCTAAACCTCTTCCAGACACCTTCACTGGCCTCTGCTTCTTCCGGGAGGTTCAGCTGTTCTTCTACAAAGCCCAGCTTGTCTCAGTGTCCCTGGACAATCACTGCTTATATGTGCTTGGGAAGGGTGGGGTCTAGTGTACCTGGTCAGTTTCAGGAACTTCCTAAACCCTTTCGAGTTGCTTACTTGCTGAATTTAAGGAACTTCCTAGCAGAACAGACTGTTTCACCTTCCCTTAGACTGTCCTCTAGTTTCACTTCCTCTATATTATCTTGTTTCAAAACAGCTTTCAAGATAGGTTTTAATTTTAGAGGAAACTGATACACAACATAAACTCAGTTCCCATGCTTTATGGGAACTAATTCAGCTGTCACCCTGGCTCCTTGAGTTCACCAATTTGTTCATGATTATCAGGTAGTATTTCTGGGTTCAAACCTAGAACATTAAAAAACTGAATTGACTACATTCAAAAGACTGTATCTATAGAATGGGTTAACTAAAACTAAAAAACACCCCACTGCTTTGTAAGGTAATTACAACTAAAAAAAAAAAAAAAATTGAATGGTGGTACCTTACACACTAGTGGACGATTATTAAATGAAAACACAGGTCATTAAATGAATGAATTAAATGAATCTCAGTGCAAGGGACGAGACACCTCATTAGGAGCAATTGGTTATGGAGGCTCCCCAAACAACACAGGTTATTGCCATTGCTCTTGGCTTGGTCACCACAGCTAGATGGTAACTCCCTATTACTGAAGGCACAGCACACTGTGGTTGCAGGACATGGAGAAATCAATCTGGAACTGATTTGCAAACTTCCTCCTTACTGGACAGCTTTCACAGTGCGAGTGTTATGCAAATCACCAGGGGAGAAAAGTCATTCATGGACTTACCTAGTGGTAGGCCCCGCATGTTACAATACCAACCTACTGGTATAGTCGTGGCATGACTATCGTGGTAACCAACTGCTTTCTAGTCGGATCTGAGGGCAATCACATGTATGGTACCATCAACCTGGTCAAATGCCCATGGCTGTGGAATTCATGGGCTCTGAAGGGGAGCCTACTACTGTGTTTTGCTAAATGGATAGGCTTTCAAAGTGCCTTCTAAATATCTGGGTTTGTACCCCGGGTTAGTGCTGCTCATAACTCTGGTCAGAGCACAAGTGTGGCAGTGGGCAGCAGTCAGCATAGAGACTCATAACTGAACAAAGAGAAAAAAAACGATAGTTTAATATTCAGTTCTGAATCGACCATTTATGTCAACAACTCTGTCTAAAGCTCAGGGAACATTGGGGAAGACGTGCTGGAGAGAATGAAAGGCCTGAAGGAGGGAAGAGTGCTGTATATGTAATGCCGTCTTCTGGATAGCACACGGCCACTACACTCCCAAGCTCACAGCAGCCATGGCTATCTGCAGATCAATATGGCTATCTGCAGATCAATATGGCTATCTGCAGGTCAATATGGCTATCTGCAGATCAATATGGCTATCTGCAGATCAATATGGTTATCTGTAGATCAATATGGCTATCTGCAGATCAATATGGTTATCTGTAGATCAATAGGGCTATCTGCAGATCAATATGGTTATCATTTGCAGATCAACCCAGTCAAGAGTCCAGCATGGATAGGAGAGGCTCACGGGGCTCCACCCACAGCTGAAGAGCCATTGGCAACTGATGGCGGCTGGGTGTGTAGGTGTGGCCACTGCAGGCTGCCCATGATCCACACACCTAGGATCATGAAGAACGCCTTAACTGTTTTCCGTGGGTTACAAAAAACAAAAATGAGGATACGAAGGCAGTGGAGGGAGAGGGCATGGGGATTTGGATCTACAGATATGAAACTGTCAAGTGAAAGACAAAAAAACTCTTAAAAAAAAAGATTGTATTAATTAACAAGGCAGGTCTGAAAATACTATCTTTTTTTGACCTGATGATATAAGCCCTGCTGAGATGATAGGAAAGGAATTTTATTTCTCATTTTTTTTTCATTTTCATAAAGTTTAGTTTCTAACTTATTAATTTTCATTTCAAGCAATATTCATTCTCAATTCATTATCTCTGAATTCTTAACAGTAGCTATTATGCTTGCTATTAGTTAATTTTTTTTTTTTTTTTTTTTTTTTTTTTTTTTTGTAGAAAGCAGCCTATTCTTGTTCTGTCGCTGAAACACCCCTTGGAATCTCACTCACTGAAGATGAGAAACAGAGAGATTCAGTGTTTCAGACCTTACATAATCTTCCACCTGCTCCCTTCTCCATGGAACACAATGGAGAACTCAATTTACCGATTTTCTGTCTGAGTGAACAGAACTTTGCCGAGAGTGTGATGTGCACAGAATAATTCAGTCTCTACTTTGATCTAATTTTCTTTTAAAGTCTGAGCTCCAGCTCTGCTGTTTAAAACCCATTTCCACCCTTTGGACTTATCTGTCTAGCTCCTATCTCTAGGAGCCCCCACATCAGCTGATGCTCTCGAGGGCTCTATCTCTTTAGGGTCTTCTCTTGTACACACACACTACCCTATGCATCTTCTAGGGAGCCACTTGAGGCCACATGGGAGGGGCATTGAGACCTTTACAGAAAGCAGGGTTTCTTAAAGTATATTTAATATAACCTGGTTAGATTAATGGAAATGAAAACATATTGTATAGAATTATACAGGGGCTGGGGTGTGGCTTAGTAGCACAGCATTTACCCAGAATGCACAGGGCCCCAGGTTCCAGCCCAGCACCACAAAACAAGCACTTCCCCCCAACTAGCCCCACAAAGAAAGAATTACTCATAGATCTAAAGCCAGCAGAAGTCCCATGGCCTTGTAAGAAGGCGTAATTTTAGGAGGAAAGCGGGAGAGCTTCAAGTCAACCAGCGAGCACCTTCCTGTTAGGCTTTCTTTTCATAGACTTCAAATTTATACTTGATGCCCTCTTCCTCCTGGACTTCAGAAAGGACACCTGGGTATCTGGAAAAGAAGAAGGTTCATGACTTAGTCCTACATCCACTGAAGGCAGAACACATCTCCCCTGACTTCTCACCCAAGGGCACCCACACTGTGAAGTGAGAAAGGCTTTCCTGCCTTTGGTCACTTCAAAGTGGCAGGGCCACTCCCGAGGTGAGTGAACAGCCACACGTACACAGCACACGGTAGCAGAAGAAAGTCAGCCAGCGTGGAAAGCTGGAAACGCACAGCCCCATATCTTGTCCTTTAGTTCTGACTTATGAAATGAATCCCACTTCCTATTTCTCGTCTATCTTTCCACTCTACCAAGGAGCTAGGCAAATTCCTGAGGAACTTTTTGCAAGTTACAGTTGAAATCACATTTCTAAGAAAAGAAAAACAAATTTATCTACAGCTGCTTAAAACTGAGGTTGATGGGTGGTGGCGCACGCCTTTAGTCCCAGCACTCGGAAGGCAGAGGCAGGCAGATCTCTGAGTTCAAGGCCAGCCTGGTCTACAGAGCAAGTTCCGGGACAGCCAGGGCTACACAGAGAAACCCTGTCACAACTCCCACCCTCAAAGAAAACAAAACAAACTGAAACAAACAAAAACTCTCCAAGGCCAAAAACTGAAGTTGTGTGCCCAGCATCTGGCGGATTCTTGGTTTCTGTTGACTGATGGGCACTCCATGGCTCTACTGACCTGGCACCCGGTGGCAAACTGTGACTGCATTGTTAGAGTCACGGTACCCTTGATCTTAGCATCCGGACTCTCACTTAGGTGTCTACTCAGGATCCTCTGGGCACTCAGTCTCCGTGAGCCTTCCCATGTCCCCCCAATGCCAGTAGTGCCTCACTACTGTGCAGACTGCACCCCAGTCTACAACAGAGGGGGCCAGCAGCTGCCATTTTCGTATTTGAGTGTCCCAGGTACATGTCTCTGCTTGGCTGGCAGCCAAACCTTCTTCCTGGAGCAGCATGATGTCTGACATGCTCAGCCTTCCACAAATGCTCCCTTCTAGTGTTAGGTATGAATGACTCCAAGCTCACTGTTGTTGGCAAGGGCGCTACAGAAGACTTTACAGTGTCTTGTGGGATAGCATGCGCTGATGAGGAATAACAGACGTTAGTTATGGTGTGGAAAAATTCACATGTCAAAATGGGAAGCTCTCCCATTCGCCCACCACTTTGTAGCCTGTTGCTGTTCACTGTTTGTAGCACTTCTGTCTTCAGAACCGATTTTACTAGGACAATTTCAGAAAATCATAGCCGGAATGAAGTCAGAAAAAAGTCACATTTGAGTAGTGTGTGTGTGTGTGTGTGTGTGTGTGTGTGTGTGTGTGTATAAAATTCAGCACCAAGACTGTCAGTTACTAAGACAAAAGCAGAACACCAAAAGGTTCTTTCTAAAGCCAAGAATAATAAAATCTTATATACGACCAGCTGAGTACACTCAGGAGTCATGGTTTTAATGGCAATTTTACTATGAAACTAAGGTTGAACTCTCCTTAAATTTAATTTCTTTTCTTCTAATATCTTTTGGTCTTTTTAATAATGGTTATAATTACAATCACAATTCTAAACTTTCTTGGTTTTTTTTGAGACAGGGTTTCTCTGTGTAGTTTTGGTGCCTGTCCTGGATCTCAGTCTGTAGACCAGGCTGGCCTCGAACTCACAGAGATCCGCCTGGCTCTGCCTCCCGAGTGCTGGAATTAAAGGTGTGAGCCACTGCAACCCGGCTTTCTTGGATTTGAGGTAGGATCTTTATTCTGTATCTCAGGCTGGCTTTGAATTTGCAGGCTCCTGAATACTGACTGAGATTATAGTAGTGAACCACTGCCCCCTTAATGTCAAACAAACTCTTCCTGAGAACTCTACTTGGATTGTGTGTGCATGCACACGTGTGCAGGCGTGTGTAGTCTATGTACACGTTCCTGTGGGGGCCAGAGATGTTTTCCCAACTCTTCTTATTTGCTAATCATTTGCATTGCCGGTACTTTTTTTACAGCTCAGCCATCTTCCCAGCCCAGGACTTGGCCTTTAGAGTTCAAGACTCACAGGAATTGGTGTACTATTTATTGTTGGGCTCCACCCACACACCCTCCTATTTAGAATCTTCAAGCATTAAGAGTCAATAAACAGCAGCTCCGAAATAATGAAGGGCCACGGCAATCCGGAGATGATTCGGTAGGAGCTCTCCGAGGCAAAAAGCATTGTTGAAACAGTTCTTAAGCAAACAAACTCCACCTAAAATAAAATGGGTATCGCACCAGAAGCACAGGCTCTGCTGGAGATTTTGGGCAAGGATGCCTGCATCCTGGAAAGTCAAGAGATAGAGGGGTCAGAAGAGAAAACATCAGTGCACCTAAAATCTACTCCATGGTAGCTGAGAGGCAAGGGTCCTAGTTTTGGAACCAACTACCAACTCCTTGATTCCAAGTATGCTGGCTCCCTCTAGGAATGCCCGTCACTGTGGGACACCTGCTATGAGGTCTTCACTAGCAGCGACGCTGAAGCTTGTAGCATGCCCTTGAGGCTCCCTAACTGCGAGCTAAACATCTCTCTTCTAAAGTTAGCTTGCTCCAGGCATTCTACTACAGGGATGAAAACCATGGGCTAGCACAGCTTCTAAGGCCCCCCTCTGTCTTATTGATTTATTTTGGGGCTCATTAAACAGAATACTGCTGATATAAAACTTTTGGACCTGCTGGTCTGGTTGAGGCCTCATGAAATTTGAGGCAGAAGAATTTCTTCCAAGCAAGAGCAATGAGAGCAGACCTGCCCGGGATGAGCCGGGCTGGGCCGGCCTGGTGCCTTGGAAGAGCAAGTGCCGAGGCAAAGACTTACAGGAAAAGAAGGTGTGGAAAAACCACCGTTGTGATGACAGGAACTCGGCTCTTAGGCCTCTGACTAGTGGATGCCTCACCATTCATTTCCCATTCATTTCTCATTCATTTCCCATTCATTCTCCACTCAGTCTTGTTTTTATCTTTACTTCATTACAGTAGTGATTAAGAAAGCAAAAACTACATAGTACGGTGTTAATGAAAAATACCACATTTGAATGGAAAGCTGTATAAACATAAGAGTAATATACTCAGTTAATGGAGACAATGGGGGTCAAAACGAGTGGTAAAGAGTTTGCCACTCAAGTAGGAGGGCCTGAGACCCCACCAAAAAAATATATCAGATGTGGTGGCAAGGGTGTATTTCCAATGCTGTGGAGGTAGAGACAGGAGAAGCTCGGGGTTTGTTGGACAGCCAGCAATTGAATGAATTCCAGGCAAGGACGGACCAGTCTCAAAGAGGACAGGCTGCTGAGGATGGCACCTGAGGGTGACCTCTGGTCTCAGTGTACAACACACACACACACACACACACACACACACACACACGCACAAACACACAACCCCTCCACACATGCACACGCACACCCCCACCCCCCAGCTCAAGGATGATTGTGGAAGAGGGGCTGGGAAGAACGTAAGAGACAGAGATTAGTGGCCAGCTGCAGAACAGTTGTGTCTCTGGACATGAGAGGGCTGCGGCACATCTGCGCTCACTACTTGACTGCATTAGACCTCTACAAGATCAAGCCAGACAAAGTCTAAGCATGGGTGGGGGAGGAAGCCAAGGTGTCCCATCCCTAGCTGAGGAGCTATGGACCACTAATGGCCGTGTGGGGAGGAAGAGTCATTTTTCTTCAGGGATGTGGCCTCTGAGAGGCTACCCATGCTCCAGTGGTGAATCCACAGTCACGCACACACTGGCTGCATTAAGTGGACTCAGTGAGTTTAAAAAAAAAAGACGAAACAAAAAACAAAACAAAACATGAAATTGTGAAGAAATAGTGGTTGGGTGTGTAGGAGAGGAATTAGAAGGTAGAAGGGATGAAATGGTGTGTGGATTTGATCATTTACTTTTTTTTTTTTTTTGAGACAGGGTTTCTCTGTGTAGTTTTGGTTGCCTGTCCTGGATCTGGCTCTAGACCAGGCTGGCCTCGAACTCACAGAGATCCGCCTGGCTCTGCCTCCCAAGTGCTGGGATTAAAAGTGTGCACCACCACCACCACCCGGCGATCATTTACTTTTTTGAAATATAAATAAAAATTAAATCCACACATTCAAACTTACTAGGGAATGATGGGAAAACAAAGGGGAGTGGAGAATGATTAAAGCTCAGTTTTTGGACATTAGGGAGAAATGAGAAGTTCCCCAGTGTATAGAGGCTCAGAGACAAAGGCCCAGAACTGAGCAATGCCTTTGTCTTGCAGACAGTGTCCTCACTCGGCTGGCTAGTTTTTATGTCAACACAAGGTGGGGTCACCTGGGAGGTAGAAATCTTAATTGAGAAAATGTCCCTACCAGATTGGTCTGTAGGCAAGTCTATGTGGTATCTTCTATGAGTGGATCCAGTGGGAGGTGGCACTCATAGGCAGGTGGCCCTGGGGCATATAAGAAAGCAGGCAGACAAGCCTTGAGGAGCAAGCCAGTAGGCAACATCAGTTCCTCCTCCAGATCCTTCCCTGACTTCTTTTCATGATGGACTGACTGGTACCTGGAAGTATAAGATAAAATAAACCCTTTCTTCCCTGGGTTG
Source organism: Peromyscus leucopus (assembly GCF_004664715.2). Lineage (NCBI taxonomy): Eukaryota > Metazoa > Chordata > Mammalia > Rodentia > Cricetidae > Peromyscus > Peromyscus leucopus. Next base: position 31,136 of record NW_023505872.1, on the reverse strand, counting down.
CTCTTCGCTGTTATGTCTACCACAGGGGTAGAAAGCCTAACTGAGACACTTATTGTCAGACATTTCCTTTTTTTCTAGTCTTAAAGGAAGACACTACTTAAGGTCTCCCCTTAAGGCAGCGGTTCTCAACCTGTGGATCGTGACCCCTGTGGTGGTTGAACAACCCTTTCACAGGGGTCGCCTAAAACCATGTGCACATCAGATATTTACACTAATTCATAACAGTAGCAAATTTACAGTTGTGAAGTAGCAACGTAAATAATTTTATGGTTGGGGGTCACCACATGAGGGACTGCATTAAAGGGTCCCAGCAGTAGGCAGGTTGAGAACCACTGCCTTAGGGAATCCCCTCTACTCCACCTCCAGGAGGATGTTGGGATGTTAGCACAGAGAGCAGGGCTATCAAATGCTGTGACGGAACAGGTCTTTAGTTCCTGTGGCGTGTTGATTAGAACATCCATGTCACAGCAATGGCCTTGTCCTGTCTCAGTCTACACACCACAAACTCCTGAGATGGGAAAGAACCAGCACACACTCCTCAGTTTTTCCAAGCAAGCACAAGAGACATCACTTCCTAACTCACCTGGCAAGTCAACATATCCCATCCCAAGACTGGCTGAACACATGATAAAGAAAATCATACAACAAATGTCTCTTTGGGATACAAATGCAAAAATCCTTAATAAAATGGTAGCAAACTGACTCTACCAACATATAAAAAAAAAATCACATGTAATTACCAAGTAGAATTGACCTCAGAAATGCAAAATTAGTTTACTATGAAACCCAATCATGGAATATACTGTATTAATAGTGTCAAAAGGTTCAGAAGAACCATGCAGCAAAATCCTACAGTCCTTCAATATCAAAGCACTTACTGAACTAGACATCACCTTCCTTAGCGTGATAAAGTCCCGCGCGTTCCCACTAGAGACAGTAGGGTGTTTGCTCCAATTTCCTATTCATCCTGCTGGAGGCTCTGGACCAGATGATCGGGCAAGAAAAAGAAATCATGAACATCTGGCTAAACGGAGGAGGAAGAGCGGATGACACTAGCACAGGCCAGTTCTAACCTTCACCTTTAGTTCATTATCCCAGCGCTGAGACTGCACTAACAGTTAGAACTAGTAATTCTAGCGCTAAAGAATGTTATACAACTATCAACAAGTACACACAACCACTAAGCTCTAACTATGAAGTTGAAGGACATCAGATCAATAGTGACTCATCGTTTTATACACTAGCAGTGAACAGTCTGAAAAAAGAACAAGAGCACCAAAAGGAATAAAATATACTTGAAGTGGTGCAAGATACTGAGTGTAGTAAAGCATTACTTACTGGACGAGAGTAACAATCTACCTAAGTGAAAAGCTCCAATATGTTCAAGGTTTCAAACACTTGGAGACAGTTCTCTTCAGCGCTCTCCGGATACAACACTATGAGAATCCCAGATTGCTTCCTGTCAGAAACTGGCATACTGATCATAAAATTCAAATGGAAACCCAAGGGGCCCAGAACAGCAAAAGCCACCTGAAACAGAACGAAGCTCAAAGGTTTATGCTTCCTGAGTACAAGCGATGGTTATGTGGTTATATGTAAAAGTTACTAACGATGGTTATATGTAAAGAAGCCAAGTGAGATAGGCATAATTCCAACCTCTGAGAAATGGAAGCAGGTGGTCATCCTGGGCTAGTTAGTAAGTTCCAGACCAGCCTGGGCTACATGAGACCATCTAAACCAAAATAAGACCGTGTAGTAGTAGCATAACAGTACACATAGACCAAAGGGACAGGAATGGGAATCCAGAAAAATACTTTCACATTTATAATCAATGCCATATATGAACACAAGGAAACGCAGCAAGACCACTGAGGTACTCAACAGGTGACGTCACGACCTGTGCCTGGCCAGCAACGGTCCTGGTTTGCTTCTTTAAAAGTCAGAGAGTCACAGTGGCGTTTGTCAAGGATCCTTACTGGTTAGCGCCATGGAAAAATTCTGATTAAAAACAGTAAGTAAGTATTAGAAGGGTATTTGAATAAAGCTGATCACACAGTGGTCTGTTCGTATTATTAGTAGAAGAACAAACAAACAAACAGGAAATAGGGAGAGCTGAGTCCTATATTCACATAACGTGAGAATTCACAATTTAAGTAGAAAGTACACAGGGTGTGATTTTCAGATAAACACTTTATGAAATGACCAACTATGGTTTTCTTTGAAGATTTCAGGAGCCTTATGCAAAGCCTGGACTTCAGCTGCTGGTGGTGTGTGATTTCCTGTTTACTTTAGAATGAAGAGCCCAAGGAAATCACTACATATAGAATTTATGAGATCCAAGACTGTCATTCCATAAAGTAACAAGACTATTATTCTAAAGTCTAACTATTCATTTATCTAGACTAAGTTGTTAATATTTTTTTAGGGGATACGTAAAAAACAAATTCACACCCATAGGATAGTTACTAGACACAGCTGAGACTATTTGGAGAAATGTGTTAAGAACTGGTCTAAAAGTGTTGATATAATTAACTTTTTCTTTTGCTTTCTATAGCTAACAGTTTAAAGTGCTTTTAAATGAAAATGCTCCCAGGTTTCCAAATCAGGGAGCTTCCTGCTGGAATCACAAGGGTAGCTCTTCTTTTTGTGGCCACTTTAACCTTTGACCCCTCATCTTTCACACAAATCCAGACTCCTCGTTCCCCTCCAGTGACTTTGCTACAGAGCTGGGACAATGTCCCTGGCCTCCTCCTGGATCACAGAATAGGCCCACTTCCTCCTTGCCTCAGGTTCTGCACTCCCTGTTTCCTGCTCCTGAATCACGCTTCCTGCTGCTGTGTGGCTGTTTCTTCAGAGGATCTGCACACTGCAGTTTCCACCAGACCCCACTGTGCCTGTCAAGAAGCTGTCTCCAGGACGGGCATGGGCATGGGCATGGGCATGGGCATGGGCATCAGCATCAGGCAGAATCCACAAAGCTTTCACAGACAGGCCTCACTCCCCTAGAAGAACTAGTGACAGCTGTGCCAGGTGCCACCCAAATCATTAAAGCCTGAACATTTCCAAGTCCATTAAAGCGGATTTCTAAAAGTTGCTACAATGTATCTTTTTAGGGATATGAACAAACTTCTACTCCAGATAGGGCACTGGCAATAGACCAAAGAAATGACTCTCTAAGTTTAGCGTAGTGAACTAGTGCTTTTGTTGGTGACTTCCAGGAGCGTGGGTGACTGACTCAAAGGCAGCTGTGCAGAGCCCACACTAGTAGGTGACGGCACACAAAGCTGCGTCCCCGGAGCCCCCTGCACAGCTGGCAGGCAGCTCAGCCGATCGCTCTCTTCTCCCCAGCAACTGCCACCACCCAGATAACCCAGGGAGGGCCTGGCCACTCCTAAGCTTGAGGAGCTTCCTGTACCTTGTAAACTGAATTTACTTCCTGAGTCTCAACTCTTTTTCTCCTTCCTCCGGGAGGGCATGTTGCAGTTCAGAAGAAACAGCTGCATAACACCAGCTGAAGAAAGTTTTCTTAAAGACCAGACCACTGGCAAACTGTAACTCATCTGTGTAGTTTATGCTGAGCCCCGGAGTATAAAACTAAACAAACATACATCACGTGAGAAAAAGCACTACATTCTTACGCCGTCGAACATGGAGAGATCTAGCTGGCACTCAACTAGAAGTTCATTCCTATTGGCCAGCATTCACAGTGCTGGAAGGTGATACACATGCTACCAGAAGAGAAAAGAAATCCTCAGTCTCACCCACTTGGAACTCTGTGAGCTACAATAGTGACCTGCCTGCAAGATATTCCCACTGGTTCAATATCAATAGTGGCATGAATGTTACCAGAGTAACCAACCGGCTGCTTTTTTTTTTTTGGATTTAAGACTTACTCCATGAGATGGAACCCGTACCTGACTCTGTCAACAAGGCTAAGAAACCTGAAGCCAAATAGGTCATGGGCCCTAGGGGAAAACCTACTACTATTTACTATTCTGCTACACTAATACAGCAATGCCATTACTCTCAATAACTTACTGACTGTACCCATTAGAGTACACTCACAGCTGCTCAGCTCTCATCAGGGAAGTTTCTTGCAGCAGAAACCCACAACCGGTCAACACAGAGAACAAGAAACTCTGGGATACCCAGCCCTAAATGTGATGTCTGTATTGCACACACTTCTTCCCTCAGGGCTCAGTGATCCACACAGAAAAGGAGCTGAAAGACTGTAAGAGCCAGAGGCGGTGGTGATCAAGGGAACTGTCCTCCAGAACGGCAGGGCAGATGCACATGTCAGCTCACAGTGGTTGAGACAGCATGCACGGGACCCACACAAGCTCAAGGCAGACGAACCCCAGATGAGGGCCAGGGAGTGGGTATAAACCCCACCTTCACCAAGGAGCTCCCGGCAACACACACCCACCGGGAAAGAAAAAGTTAGTTTTCGGCAATGGCGACAGTGTGGATCAGCCACACTCCAGGGCAGGCCCCGTGTTCCGAGTGGTCAGCCAGTGCAGACCAGACTCTGTGCTCTTTTGGTTTTTGTTCTCAAAGAGAGAGAGAACATGACCTGGGAGAAGGCGAGGGAGGGTAACAAATATGATCCAAATATAGGGTGTGAAATTTTCAGAGAGTAAATAAAAATATTATTAAAAAAGTATCTTTCTATATAGCACATTTGCTACTTGAGATGAAATCCGGAAAAAGTGACTCTTCTCTGTAATCCTTTTTCCTCTTTTTATTCAACAGTCATGGGTTCTGCTGTGACGTGTTACTTTTCATACACATGTCATTGTACTTTGTCCTTACTTGATCCCTTTCTGTAATTAGTCCCTAAAGTGCTTCCGACTAATTAATAATCGTAGTACTTACTCTGGGAGAAGTTTATATTTCTCCAAATCAATGTCTGGGAAAAACGTGTCACTTTCAAATTCTTGCATGATCCTTGTCACAAAGAGTCTGAGATGGCCTGGCTTATTCATGGCTTCCTTTAAAACAAAACAGAAGATATATCACTCTCCTTAACCCGTGTTGAAAGACAAAGATTCTTTGCCAGTTAAGTTTGTACTAGGCATTAAATCCATGCTTACAGTTGCTCAAACTATATGAAATATTTTGAAAAAAAATTTGTTTATATTATTATTATTATTTTTCGAGACAGTGTTTCTTTGTAGCCTTGGAGCCTGTCGTGGAACTCAGTTTGTAGACCAGGCTGGCTTCGAACTCACAGAGATCTGCCTGGCTCTGCTTCTCGAGTGCTGGGATTAAAGGTGTTCACCACCACCGCCCGGCCTTGTTCATATTATTTTAAATTATGTATACATGGTATGCCTCTTTGTACGGGTTATGGATATGTGGGAACAGGTACCTATGGGAGCTAGCGGAGCTAGAGTTACAGGTGGTTGTGAGCACCTGATGTGGCTGTAGCAAACTGAATTTTAGTCTCTGGAAAGCAGCGAGCATCTTAACCACTGGGCTTCTCTCCAGCTCCTCAAACTGACTACATACAGCCTCTATTCTAAAGCTTCAGGTACATCGAGGATGGCAACTAGTCATAATTAGTAATCCTGAAAATGCGTTCTGGTCTTCAGTTTATTAAAATTCTGTTTTTAATTTAGGCATTCAGTGCAGCTGTTTTCCTTTGCTCTTTTAAGACTTCACCCCTCACTACCTAGGTGCTTTTCCAGAAAGAAGTCTGCATCTGTACACTTGAATAAGAAAGCACTTTTGTGAAATCTTCACTGTTGAAAACACCATGGGAACACTTAGGACACCATTTCTTTAAAATACTTCATTTGTTCATTTACTTATTTGTGTGCCTTTGTGGGTAAATGGGCCTGTATGTATAGGCCAGAAGAGGGTATGGAATCACTCAGAGTTGGAACTGTGCGAGTTCACAGGATGGCCTGCTTGCTCTGTGGGTGCTGGGATCTGAATCCTGGTCCTTATGACTGTGTAGCAAGAGCCATGTCTCCCATCCCATGGGTACACCTTCTTACTCTGTCCTTACCTAAAAATGCCCCCATTTCTCTGTAAGCAAGGGGATTCCCCTTGCCTCTCGCTGCTAATAACAGCACTCAGTCTGTTTTGGTTAATGACTTTTCCAGTGTCTATAATGTTAATTTTATTATTATAATTAATATTAATCTTATAATTAACATTAGTTATATAATTTATAACTAACAAAATACAGTGACACTGTGTTTATTAACCATGCTCCAGGGCAGGCCCCAGGTTCAGGAGTTGCCTTGGAAGAAATGCCTTATATTTTTAAAGGAAAGGATGATACCTAAGTGCAGATCCGAGAAAGCATTAATAACTTGATCTTCAAACACACAGAAGAAAAAAAAAAACTCCACATATATAAAATTTCAAGTTGTTCTTCTTAATTTCCAAATACTACCATAGAACACCTTTTTCTCTCAATATTTTAGCGTATGTTAAATCATTTTTATCACTGCTGCAACCAAATAAATAACCTACTAGTTCCCACTGTAGCCCAAACCAGAAAGCTGACGAGGACTAACCACAGCTGCATCTGACGTTCTTCATCAAAGCAGGTGAGCTTTCAGTAAAGGGCTATATGGCGAACATTTCAGGCTTGGAGGGCCACAGGCTTCTTCCTCTTACAGCAAAAGCAGCCATGGACGGAACAAAAAATGAGATGGCTATGCTCCATCAAAAATGAGATGGCCTGGAGGACAGGCCACAAGCACTACAACATGGGAGACTGTAGTGGTATTTGCTCCGCCAATGATGAAGGAGGCGGGGCTTCTGCCCCGCCCCATAGCCCAAGGTCATGGGCAGCACAAATACCACTACAGCAGATAGTTACCTGCAGGCCTTTACGTCCATCTTAATGTAGATCTAATTACATAAGTGCATTTAGCACTTACTGTTTACAGAATATTATTTTAATATGAGACAATGTATATATTAACATATGCCCCAAAGGGGCGGGACTGATTTTTCTTCCTCATAAATGTTAATCTTTCCAAAGAATATCCAAACAAACAAACTGGGAGTCACTTGGTACCAAATGACACCAGGAAAAGCATATTTTCTGCTTCACACACTATTTTCCACTAGGATATGAAACCATGCATCCCCCTCTGCCCTCACACTGCACGGAGGTTGCTGAGGACAAGCTTTCTGTCTGATTGCCTGTGCAGACCGAGAGCCCATGCTCTTCTCAGTACAGCATTCATCCTGGAGCCAAACGCACAGCAGCCCCCCAGGGCACAGCTGGGGAGTAGAAAGTCATGTCATATAAGCATGATGCTCAAGAAAGCAGGCTGATCTGAAAACTGGAAACAACCAGTATTTTGAACTGAAAATGACTAGCATGTGGGAAGATCTTTGCCAAAGAACACAGGAAGAATAAGATCTAGGGATCTACTGAGCTGCACAGTGACTGTGATTGGGGACAATGTCTTACTGTGTTCTTGAAATTGCTCGGAGTTTTAAGTGTTCTCATGATCAAAAAATAAGCAAGGTGATATATCTCAATTTATCCACTCTACAAATGCATGTTTCAGATCATCTGATGATTTGCCAATTAAAAAATAAGGCATTATCATTGATGGGAGTTGGTGACTTGCGGTAGGTGTGTTTGGGAAGAAGAGGCAGTAGGGGGTTAATATGACTAAAGCATATGAAATATGTCACAACATCATAAAGAAATATATGGTTTTATGCTGTGGGATGTTGTGTATGTCTTGCGGGAGCCCGTTCTCGGGTTCCCCATGGCTTTACCCAGCAGGTCCGCATAGAGGATGATTAGGACCACAAGCCTGAGTGCAGGTGTCTGAGATGGTCTGCACTTGGCTGTGCTGGGGGATGGTCTGTTTGTCAAATTGCTCTGATTGGTCAATAAATAAAACCTGATTGGCCATGGCTAGGAGAGAAGTATAGGCGGGACTAACAGAGAGGAGAAAAAAGAAAGAACAGGAAGGCAGAAAGAGAGACACTGCCAGCCGCAGCCATGACCAGCAGCATGTGAAGATGCCGGTAAGCCACCAGCCACGTGGCAAGGCATAGATTTATGGAAATGGATTAATTTAAGCTATAAGAACAGTTAGCAAGAAGCCTGCCACGGCCATACAGTTTGTAAGCAATATAAGTCTCTGTGTTTACTTGGTTGGGTCTGAGCGGCTGTGGGACTGGCGGGTGATGAAGATTTGTCCTGACTGTGGGCAAGGCAGGAAAACTACAGCTACAGGTTTACATATTAAAACATCAATAAAGGGAGAATAGACTGGTATGAAGTATAAATTTTACATATATGTTCGTATTTATTTTGCATGACAGTGTCAACTAATTCACTTTGACAATTCGTCTAGCTTACAGCTGGGTAATGCGCTGCTTCCTACAGTCATGGCTAGAAGTAGGGAAGGACATCTCTTTCTACTTACACATAACTCTACTTACCTTGTAAACAGAACTGCCTCCAACTATCCAAACCATGTCTACTTTATTTGCTAACTCTGGTTGCTCAATAAGTTTTAAGGCATCGTCCAGACTTTTGGCAAGAAAATGAGCTCCTTGTGGTGGTTCCCTGAGGTTTAAAAAAAAAAAAAAAAAAGAATTATGATTATTGTAAAATCCTGTCCATACTAGTCAAATAATCTGACTTGGAAGCAGTCAGTACAAAATAAATTATGAAAACCAGCTCTCTCTTTTTTTTTTCTTTCCCCCAGACAGGGTTTCTCTGTGCAGTTTTGGTGCCTGTCCTGGATCTCACTCTGTAGACCAGGCTGGCTTTGAACTCACAGAGATCTGCCTGGCTCTGCCTCCTGAGTGCTGGGATTAAAGGCGTGTGCCATGTGCCACCACCGCCTGGCTTGAAAACAAGTTCTCTTAACACAAAGTACTTAGAATGTATGGCCAATGTCCAGCACCTACTCTACATTTTTTACTCGAATGGTTCACAAAACTGTATGTGACATCTCATTGTCTCTATGGTGAAAAACAATCTCAACAGTAGTTGTCCATGATGTTGTGTGGTGAAGGTTACCTGGGATGGAGAATGAGGGACTTTCTAGAGGTTTAATAGGGTTGAGTTATGTGAGTGTAAGTCTTTGTCAACACTTAGCTAATGTGCACTTATGACCCCTGCGTCTCATTGTATTAACGTGTACCACAACAACATGCTAGAGCAACACGGAATTCTAGCTAATGATACCTGGGGAGGACTTTGGGAAATATACTCATTCTGCCCTTTATTTTGAAATGTGTAAACACCACCTGGATGGATGACGACGACGATGGTGACAATGTCAACACAGTGAAGACTTAGTGGCAGAATCCAGGTGGTGGGTATGCAGCTGTTTAACGCACGGTTCTTTCTGTCATTCTGAAACTGTCGTGATTAAATATTAGACAGAATATACAAATGACTAGAAGAATCTGAAGCAGTGTTCAGACTGTTAATGTCTATGGGGAAAAACTTTCATATTTTGAACAACACAGAACGGACAGAAAGTATTTGAGAATGAGCTTGTTACCAGTTACATAACTAATAATACTCAGAAAGGAAAATGTTAAATACCTTTACTGCTTCTGCTAACTCGCTCAAATTTTGAGACTCTTTTTTATTTTGATGGTGAGGGGAGTTGCAATTCTCGTTATAAATGAGGAAACTTATACATAGTGATTAGAAAGAGAACAGAAATTATTAATTCAATGTCAAGTTCTTAGCCGGTGCTTCCAAAGGACTACTTACATAATTGCCTTTGAACTTGCAGTTGTAACAATGATTAATCAAGAACTAATGGGGGCTACTCATCTTCCTAGTTGCATTCTCCTTCTCTTCCTGATTTCTATTTTACTCTTTCCACTCTTTGTCATATGTAAGGAAATTAAGATAGAGCAAAGAATACATTTGGACTTATGCTGGAGGGTTAAAAAAAAAACAGAGGCCGCCGGGCGGTGGTGGCACACGCCTTTAATCCCAGCACTCGGGAGGCAGAGCCAGGCGGATCTCTGTGAGTTCGAGGCCAGCCTGGGCTACCAAGTGAGTTCCAGGAAAGGCTCAAAGCTACACAGAGAAACCCTGTCTCGAAAAACCAAAAAAAAAAAAAAAAAAAAAAAAAAAAAAAAAAAAAAAAACAGAGGCCAAGGTGAGTTAGATGAGCTATCACCATTTAAGGGATGAAGGTACCTTCTGGGACAAGACAGGATATAATGGTGTTGAAGGACAGAATGGGAACTAGAAGACATAAAGATTCAGTCATGGAAGGAGATGATTCAGTTAATAAGTGGGCTATGACTGGACTGGTCAGGGTTTTAACAGAATGCTCAAGTTAGGATGGTTATGGGAGATGAAAAAGAACCAGAGGTGGTAATCAAGGAGCTGATTTGTACAATCTGAGAGCAAGAACGTAAGAGCTGAGAGCAACATGGTCTCCAGGGTGACAAGAATGCTTTGTGTGCTTGGCATGCCCGAGGCCCTGGGTTTGATCCCCAGTACACACCAGGGACTAAGAAGAAATCACCAGTGAAGTCCTGAACTCAAGAGGAAGGGAGCCCACTGCTTCAGAGGACCTTCCTTTTCTACTACTTCCCCCAGAACCTTCTCTAGGGTCCAGAGTCTGAGTTATACTCACTCACAGCTGAAGAACTTTCATGCTTCCAGTTAGAAAAGGGGTCCATGGAAAAAGAAACTGTAATGCCTTCTAGCAACCTCTGGGTACTTGATTAGTTAATCTCTCCAGTCTAAAGACTGAACAAACTCAAAATCTTCCCTTCCCAATGGTGAAGGGAAGTGTTTGAAGCTCTAGATGATGACTTGGATAATCTAATAGGACTATAGCCAGCTTGGAGAGAAGAGTAGAGGATTAAAAAATAAGGAAGGTGAATCATCTTATACCTGACCGAAGTTTTTCTTTATCTTTCCTTCATAATGGTTTATATCTATTGAAAAACACAAACTCCACTTGAATTTCAGTGACTTTTTGCTTATGAATCCTAGAATCTAGCAACTGATCCTGAAATCTTGGCTTCTTCTCCAAGGGCACACTCTAAATTGGTTGGTTTAAAATTTTTTGATACCCCCAAAGAACATTTTAGACCCCCAGTCTCCTGAACCCACTCATAGAAAGTTGATGTGTCTGTCTTGGCGGGGGCGGGCAGAAATCTGTCTTTTTTTCTAAAGCTTCCCATAGAAGCTCTTAACTCCTTCCTTCCCACCAAGTCAAAATTTCCCCAGAAGGCACGTACGATTTATATAACATATGTCACTGATGTTTGTTATCATTAAAAGAGTCTGAAGAACAGTGACTCCTAAATGCTTTACTTGATATTCCAAAGATCTTAACAATAGTATCCTGAGATCTTCATTGCACTGAGGTTAAGAAATGTGTGTGTGTGTGTGTGTGTGTGTGTGTGTGTGTGTGTAGGATATGTGTACGTTCTTCATGCAAGAAAGGAAAAATACAAGGTGGTTACCACTTTCTAGAATGTTTTAATATTGTTGTTTTAATTAAGCTTATATAAATTATATTAACATCTTGATCATATTTTCTCTTTAATAAAAAAGAAATTCATGTTCATTTACCCATTAAAGACTGTCATTAAAGAGAAAAAAAAAGAGACATTTGATTATGAAAGCTTCTAGATTAAACCTACCTGTATATTTTAAAAATATCTTGACTTCAAAATTTAAGTCAAAAGATATGTTACTTTGGGAAAGAGGTTCTCCTTTTATTTCTATAGGAAATGAGAGGCTCTAGATTCATTCTAGGTTAAGAAAAATCAGGTTTAATCGAGGAAGACCCCCTGAAAAATCTCCAATGGGAATGGATGAAATGATAGGACAAAAGGATAGATTATTGAACCTACTTTAATCCAAAAAACAACTATTAATTTTATATATTTTACATTAGTATGGATTTTGATACAAATTTAATTTTGTTATACTATGTATATTTCTACTCCTGTTGAGGGTATATTTATGCAGCTCATTTAAAAATGTGATATATAATTAAGAAACACAGATTAATAGTCATCTATAATAGCAAACTTATATCAGTTAGGCTTTCAAGGTCATACAGATATATTTCAGATAGCTAGGCAATCTTCAAACCCTTCAAAGACCTGCAGAATATGGAATTTAAAATGTTTTAAAAACTTAGACTTTTCTCAACAGTGAGACACGTCTGCTCCTGGCAGCACCATTACTTCAAAGAGGATGATCGGCATAGAAGAAACTCCATATGGCAAAAGTTAGTCATGTGGGCAAAGAAACTGCCCTTGCCTCAACTGCTGACAGTTACTGTCCAAACTGGACCAACAGGACACAAGAAAGGCAACTGCCTAACTTTTCCAAGACAAGGTAGGTCAGCCCTTCAAAATTCACTGCTTCACAGGAAAGTCTGTCAGATATGCTAGGCCTATAGGCCAGAGTTAGATACCCCAACATTTCAGAGGAACTTTGGGTAACTGTCCAGACAGCCTGATGACCTTGTCATTAGGTAACATTTTACCCTCCTGGGATCTTTGATGGAGTTGAAGACTAGATAGTTATAATTATAGTTTTCCTTAGTTATGATAAAAGATATTAGATATAAAATTTTGGACTCACAAAGATAAGATAGAGTATTTCTTTAATTTTGCCAAATACAAATAGACATTGTAACTGTAATTCTTACTTGATAATTGTCTTTGTTGTACATAATATTACTATGTTAAAGTTAAAACCTTCCTTTTTAATTAGATAAAAAGGGGGAAATGCTGTGGAATAATCCTCTTGTACACTGTAAAGATTTGTTAAATTGGCTTAATAAAAAGCTGATTGGCCAGCAGCCAGGCAGGAAATATAGGCAAGGTAACCAAACTAAAGATGATGGGAAGGAGAAGGGTGGAGTCAGGAGTTGCTGGCCAACACAGAGAAGCAAGATAGAATGACATACTGAGAAAAGGTACAAAGCCCATAACCCATAAACGTAGATGAGAATTATGGGTTAATTTAAGTGTAGGAGTTAGCTAGTAACAAACCTGAGCTATCAGCTGTGCATTTATAATTCACATTCGGCCTCTGAACCTGTTTTTTGGGCCTGGGCAATCAGGACAGAAAAACTCCGCATTAGTTTACAGTGGCCAAAAAGCACGAAAGCAGAATACCAAGATGTATAGAGGATATGGTTCAGGCATACTGCATAATTTGTGGTGGGGTAATGATGGTGCATGACTCCTTAGGTGAGTGTCAACAGCTAAGACATGTCTCAAAGCATGGAAATGATATGTTTCCTTAGAAATTGTTGTAGGCTACAGTGAAGTTATTCAACACATAAAAACTCAGAGAAAGTTGAGGGTAGGAAAACAGTAATTTGAGGTGATATTCAAAATGAAGATTATAGGGTAGTCTCTGGTCACCTGGAGTAAAGGAGAGGAGGGTATGAGTTGATTTAGGTAGGAGAGATTTATTAGACTTATTTATTTATGTCTTAAGATTCAAGAAATGAAAAAATAAAGTGATTTGCTAATGTAAAAAATAAGATCATAAGCTTACTCACTCTGATCCCACTAATGTTAAAAGGCAAGAGATTTATGTACTATGAAGAGAAATCAAGTACCATTAATGTTCATTTTTACGGTGCTAGGTCTCGAACCCAGGGCCTTACACTGTACTCCTCTCCCAGCTCCTAATATTAGTATTTTCTGGAAGCTCCACGGCAGTGAAGTGGAGGGATGGGCTAGGAGCTGGTATCTGCTGGACACGGTGTTGGGTCATTTCTTCTGTGACACAAACCTTGAACAAGTCAACGTAAGGCTGGAGCCGTTCAGTTTGGCCCATTGCTTTGACCTACAGTTCACTAGCTCCCGTTGCTTTGGGCCTGAGGTAAGGAAACAACCATGTCAGGAAACGTGGTAGACCAACAAGACTCATTTCACAGCAGACAGGGAAGAGATTTTTTTCCAAAGCTGTGCTCTAAATGATCCATTTCCTCCAACGTGGCACCATCTCCATTCAGCTGTGAACTTATTTATCAACCCATTGATGAAGTTACTTTGAGCCCTCATAATTCAATCACCCCAAAAAAGCCTATCAGCTGATAACCAAGCTTTTTACACAGGAGATTTCTGGGGACATTTAAAACTGCAAACCGTAACAGGTACCTTTTATATATATGAAACAACATGCAGAATTCAATGAATCTTGAAACATCATCCTAAGATGTTGGATATTTTATTTGTGTATCCCAATAAAGCTTATCTGAGGATCAGAGGAAAAAGCCAGCCACTATATTAAACACAGAGGTCAGGCAGTGGTAGCACACGCCTTTAATCCTAGCATTCAGGAGGCAGAGATCCATCTGGATCTCTGTGAGTTCAAGGCCACACTGGGAATAGAGCCAGGCAAGGTGGCACACGTCTTTAATCCCAGTGCTAGTTAACCATAGAGGTCTGGAGGTCAGTGATAGAGCTGGGCGGAGAAAGGAAGTAAGATGGCAGGGCACAGAAAGGCATATAGGCATGAGTATACAGGAAGTAGCTCTCTTTGGCTGAGGATTTCCTAGCAGTAAGAATGTGGCTCGCTTCTGTTTCTCTGATCTTTCAGTTTCCACCCCAATATCTGGCTCTGGGTGTTTTTTTTTTTTTTTTTTTTTTTTTTACTAATAAGACCATTTAGCAATTTGTCTTATACTAAGAGCTACTATTATTAATCTCACTTAGTAGGTAATACAGTTGAGGTTCAGTAAGCTTTACTCATGACCTGCCTAAATCCCAAAGCTACTTGGAGCCAGAGCAGGGAGGGGAGGTCAGTGCTTAATGGGGTACCTGTGTGGATCAGAGGGAAAGACCTTGAGAAGAGGAAATTGCCATCACTAGAAAGAATATGGTAGAGGAATCATAAAAATTTATTACACCATGAAATTTAGAATAGCTTTTATGAAGACAATTTGCAGTGTGTTATATCACAGGGGCAAGCAGGATCTCCCATTGATAATCTCAAGGATACTGCATTGATGCAAAACTTTATTTATCTTTTGGTTACCAAAGGCATTCCTTGGTTCATATATAATTTTTGTTGTTGTTATTTTTGAGACAGGGTCTCACTCTGTAGCCCAGAATGACCTTAATCTCAAGAGCTTCATGGCAAAGCCTATAAGTGATTGGATTACATGTGTGTGCCACTGTGTCCCACCCTACTAAAATATTTAAGTATCACCTCCCCCAAATAAACTAATGCATTCTTCTAAGGCATACACACCAGTGACTTCTGGTGCTTAGTGTCACACACCCATCACTACTGTTCATACCTGTCAACAGGTCTTATTATCTCCCTTCCAGTTCTATTAAAGTTACAATTTACTGCCTAGAAAGCGGTACAAAAAGTATGCTTTCTCCAGACCTTAGTGACTTTTGGGGTTGCCTTGCCGATTCAGTGTTTCCCATATGAGGTTAGTGGCTAAAATTGCAAGTACCAGTAAAAGCCTGCACAAGCAATTGCCATGTGTAATGCCTGTCCTGTGATA
This sequence comes from Peromyscus leucopus, assembly GCF_004664715.2. NCBI lineage: Eukaryota > Metazoa > Chordata > Mammalia > Rodentia > Cricetidae > Peromyscus > Peromyscus leucopus. Next base: position 15,654 of record NW_023505872.1, on the reverse strand, counting down.
AAGAAAGACCCAGCAGTGCCTGGTCCACAAGAGGTGCTCTGAATATACATAAAGCGACAATTAAGTGGAGAAGCCGGAGACTGAAGAAAAAGATGGACCCTAATAAGATCTTTCACTAACTGATGATATTCCAACTTCTCTAGCCTGCTCAATAATAAGGACTTTAAATTTTTTCAGCCTTAAAAAAGAAAGCAAAGCACTCCACTAAACGTTATATATAAATACATGAAAATCAACACAATCCAATTACACACGCCATCGGGGGGTCATAAAGAAGAAATTAGACTCATCATTTGAGAAGAAACGCTAGCTCAACTGAACATGTCCCCCACTGAGAGTTCTTTATGTTTATTTTAGCTCAAGCTGGCCATAAATAAACTTGAGTAGTATTCAAAAATATGTTATTAAAAAGTCTCTGGGAATGGCAATATAGCTTGTGAAAGTGTAATTTTTCAAGGAGAGTGAATATCAGAATATCCTAGCAACCAGAACAAGGAGTAGCATAAAGATGGAGGCCGATGGTAAGAGGCACATCACATATTCCAAATCACCAGAGGCAACCAACTCGAATGTTTGTGTATTTTCTTCTAGTTTTTAATCTATGCCATTATAGGAGGGGTGTGGGAGAAACCTACATAAAAATCTCTTAGAATGCAGCGATGGAAAGCGTTTTCCCTCCCAGGACTAACTCGTGTCTTGGAAGTGTGACGACATCTATGAGTTGACTCTGCTTCAAACCATTGGAAAGCCTTAAGAGTGGAGCTGAAAAGCTGGGTGGCCCATGCTTTAATCCCAGTACTTGGGAGGCAGAGCCAGGCAGATCTCTGAGTTCGAGGCCAGCCTGGTCTACAGAGCAAATTCCAGGATGTCCAGGGCTAGCCAGAGAAACCTTGTCTCAAAACACAAAACAGTAAAGCTGAGACTTCCCAGAAGCAACCAGAGCACTTCCTGGGAAGTCCTAGCTTGCTCTCCTGGACAGTCTGTTCTCTGAAGTTTTGGATTCATATAACTACGCCCCATAACCATGAAAGCCAATCCCCCACAACTACACACAACTATACCTTCTACTGCATCTGTTTCTCTGGTTGGATCCTGAATAGGACACATGGGAAAAAAAAAAAAAAAAAAAGACACATGGGAGTGACATTCTTGACTACTGTTCAGCAAACGGTGCCCAGTGTTCTAAGACTCTGTGCTGATTTTGGTGACGACATATTAATTTAAGGACGAATAGTCAACATCTTGAATCCTAATGTTCCCTTAGATTTTAGTCACTTGTTGACCAAAAAAAAAAAAAAAAAAAAAAAAAATCCCAACTAAAACAAAGCCCTGTAAGATTCAGGAAGTTATTTTAGTAAGTTAAGACTACTAACAACATCGAAGTCATTGTCATGGTCAAACTACTGGACTTGACTTCACAGTCAACATTATCCACCTACCCTACCACCTCCATCATTTGTTTGTTTTTTGTTCGTTTGTTTTACAAATTAATTTCTTTAATTTTAACTGTTGGCCTTACATGTCCGTGCGCCGCGTGCAAGCCTGGTGCCCTTGGAGGCCAGAAGGGATCGAATCCCCTTGGATTGAAGTTACAGCCAGTTGTGAACTGCCATGTGGGTGTTGGGAATCGAACTCAGGCCCTCTAGAGGAGAAGCCAGTGTTCTTAACCCCTGAGCCATCTCTCCAGCCCTAAACCACCTCCAGTTCTTATGATATTTCCAATCATAACGAGGGAATTATTTATTCAAATGTTAGTTTAGAGGACAAGAAAATTCTTAGCAGAAGCCAACTACCCACATTTCCTCTGAAGATTCTGAGACCACTTCAATACTTTGAAACATTTTACCTTCTGACACTGTACAAAGAACACAAAGTGTCAGGGTATTGTGGCTAACTTAGAGATAATAGAGTACATGACCATGACTGTAAGTCCTTCATATCTTATTGCATTTAGAATTGATTCCAAAATGGAATAACCATTTAAATGTGCTGAAGCTCAAAACAGGCATTTTTATTTCTGTGAAACTAGGAATAATTTATCAATCGCATTAAATAACTGATAGCTAGGTCTATGGAATAATGGTTTGAAGGAACTTGCAAAACTATTACCAGATTTTTTAACATATAATACACACACACACACATATATATATTCATTTTTTTGAGACAGGGTTTCTCTGTGTAACAGCCCTAGCTGTCCTGGAACTCACTCTGTAGACCAGGATGGCCTTGAACTCACAGAGATTCACCTGCCTCTGCTTCCTGAGTGCTGGGATTAAAGGTGTGTGCTACCACTGCCCTGCTTTTTTCCCTAATTTTTAAGGTGAGAAAATCACCCACTCAAGGAACAGAATTACGTTGCCATGTGGCATATCTGCCCACTCGGTTTCTGTCGCCTCTTTGAGATATTAAGATATTCAGTGAGGTAGTGTGGCTGAGTGGTCTAAGCTGGTAGATTAAGGCTCTAGTGTCTTCAGGGTGTTGGGTTGAATTCTGATGGTGTCACTTGTTTGGATAGTGAGTCATTTATTAGGGGGAGGTAACATAGTAAAGTATCTGCTGTGCAGGGATGAGGAGCTGAGTTTGACCCCAGCAGCTGGTACGAAGAGGCTGGGCTTGGGGGCATACACCCGTAATCCTACCATTGGATCAGCAGAGACAGAAGGATTCTCAGAGCTTGCTGGCCAGCTAGCCTAGCTTAATATACGAGCCCCAGATCACAGTGAGAGACCCTGCCTCAAGAAAACGAGGTGGACAGATTCTGAGGAAGGACACGGAAGGGCAATGTTCAGCTCTGTGTGCATGGCTGTGCACATGTGCACCGCCCACATAGTCATGCATGTACGTATGTACGGATGCACGCACACACGCAGATGTTCATCAGCTTCTTCATTCTATTATGTACTGATTCATGCCCTGGGACATAAACCACAGTTTTCTCATGGTGCCTGCATGTCACTTACTTGAGCTCTCTGCTGAGAACTATATTAATTCTGTCCTTTAAAGGTCGATTCTTCTCAGGAATGGAGAACCAGGTTTTCCGGCCCATAATCACCAGATTCTGTTTACCTACAAAATCAAGCAGAAAGGATATCTTTGAAAATACACATGTATTTTCAGTGTCATACATAGGCAGGATACGGTTGTCATAGTGACATCTAGTGGCTATCCTTGAGAAAAATTAAGGGGAGATGGCTCAGCTGTTAAAGGCTAGGCTCACAACCAAAAATAGAAAAATTAAGGCAAACAGCTTCACCTAACTTTCAGATTTAGTAGTCATTAACTAAATATAGTACTAGTTTCCTTTGGTTTTACCCTATTTATATCTTTTTTTTTTTTTTTTTTTTTTTTTGAGACAGGGTTTCTCTGCGTAGCTTTGCGCCTTTCCTGGAGCTCACTTGGTAGCCCAGGCTGGCCTCGAACTCACAGAGATCCGCCTGGCTCTGGCTCCCGAGTGCTGGGATTAAAGGCGTGCGCCACCACCGCCCGGCCCAATTTATATCTTTTACTTAGGTTTTAGTCAACTGCAACCATGCATAATTTTGGTTCAAAGTACTCAGGCTGATGGGATTTTGTCATCTGCTAAGTAACTCCCTATGCTTTATTAAATTCTAAAATGGAGAAAATAGTTCCTACTCCTGGAATTCTTGAGAGGCATTAAAGACTTAGAACTTGAGTTCACCATCTAAAACTAGTATTCTCTGGGTCATCTATATGAGCTTCCATGATTCAAAGGTCAGGGATTATTGCGGAAGAGGGGGCAGAAAGAATGTAAGAGTTGGTGGAAGAGGGAGAGAGATGTGAAAGACTGACTTCTGGACACGGCATGGCTGATGTCTGTATGCACCAACTCACAGCAGCTTTCTTTACCTGCACAAGATTAAGCCAGTCAAAAATTCCAGCACAGAGGAGGGCCTTCTGAGGCCCAACCCCCTACTGGACCGCTATTGTGTAGTTGAGGGCTGCTGAGAGAGGAGGAGTCATTCTTAGCTTGGGCTGGTTGTAAATTGCTCATGCCCCAGTGGTTGGTCACAGACAAGGTTATTAATGACAACTAGAATATGAATTAGGGGGGGAGAAGGGCGCACAAGGAGTGGGAAGGTAAATGGATACACTCTGTATAAAACCTTCAAAGAATAAAAAACACATTTAGCGGGCGGTGGTGGTGGTGGTGGTGGTGGTGGTGGTGGTGGTGGTGGTGGTGCACGCCTTTAATCCCAGCACTCAGGAGCCAGAGGCAGGCGGATCTTTGTGAGTTGGAGGCCAGCCTGGTCTCCAAAGCGAGTTCCAGGAAAGGTGCAAAGCTACACAGAGAAACCCTGTCTCGAAAAACCAAAAAAAAAAAAAAAAAGAAAGAAAGAAAAAAAAAGACACCTAACTATACTGCCTGGCCTGTGCATACAGGTGTGCAATGCACACAAAATACAAACTAATTTTTTCAATTTTTTTTTTTTCTTTCTGATGTGTGTACAGATATGTGTACCTGGTTTCCACAGAGACCAGAAGAAGGTGTCAGCTCCCTGGCACTGGAGTTGAAAGCAGTTGTAAGCTTCTAGATGTGGGTTCTGAGAACCGAACCCAGATCCAGCCTTTAACAGCTACTTCTAGAAGAACCTAAATTTTTTAATTGTTCTTGTCTTTGACAGCAGGCATGAGTTTTTTTTTTTTTTTTTTTTTTTTTTTTTTTTAGACAGGGTTTCTTTGTTTGCCTTTCTGGACTCACTCTGTAGACCAGGCTGGCCTTGAACTCACAGAGATCCGCCACCGCCCGGCTTCACTTTACTTTCTCCAGACAACATTTCTCCTTGAATCTGGGGCCCATAAATTTGGCAAGAGAACAAGCTCCAGGAATCTTTACATCCCTGCCTCTCGAGTGCTGGTATTACAAATGTGTGTCACTGTGTCAGCTTCTTATTTGGGTGCTGAGATTTGAACTCAGGCCCTCAGAACTTTACTGACTGAACCATTTCCCCAATCCTAATATTTAGATTCTTGAAAGTAGACTATGCTAAAGGCATTTGCCAATGTGTCTACCAGTGACCTACTATATTTTCTACCTGTCCTACAAATGCTGTTAAATATCGCTCTGCTGACTTCTGTTTCCCCATTTTCAATGCCAGTGGTTCTCAACTTTCCTAACACTGTGACCCTTTAATTCAGTTCCTCATGTTGTGGTGACCCCCAACCATAAATTTTGTTGTTACTTCATAAATGTAATTCTGCTACTGCTATGAATCATAATGTAAATATCTGTGTTTTCCAATGGTCTTAGGCCACCCCTTTGAAAGGGTCATTCAACCTGCAAAGGGGTCATGACCCATAGGTTGAGAGCCATTCCTCTCCTACTATAATAAACAAACTTGTCTGTTAGGGAGAAATTACAATGAATGTCCTACAAGCAACTGGAAACTGCTTTATAATTGCACACCACTCCCCATTCTTTTATTTCAAGTCAGTCCCCCAGGCTGCCCCACTGAAGAGCATAGCCTTCATTCCACTGTATCTTCCTGCCTCCGGAAATCCAACAGAGTATCACATAAGTGTTTAATTGTTTTTTAGCCTCTTGTCCCCTGCATTCTTCATTTACTCAAGTTTTATGTCTTCCATCAACAATTCTAAATACCGGCTCTGGTCTCTACATTCAAAGCGCTAAATTTTGCTGCCCATTCTGTCCAGTTATATGCACTTGCTACAAAAATTTCAAATGCATGTATTTTAAAGAGGATTCTTAATAAACTTTGGGAACCGCACAAACATTTCTGCCAAGAAACTAAGATCCCAGATTCCCACGGGAGACTTCCCACTTACAGGTCTGCATTGGAAATCTTGCTTCATACAAGCTCTAAAATCCTCAGGACTTAACCCCAAATTACCTTCCACTGAAGAGGTTGTGGTCATTCTTTGGAAGTACTTGAATTCGTTCCTGAAAGTTAGAGAAACACTGCGTTAACAGGCACTCTGTCACGTGTGCTCAGGCTTCAGCTCAGCGGCGACCCGTGCAAGCCAGGGGGGTGGTGCTGCCCAGTGATCGGACTTTGCTCCAGGCCAGGGCGCCTCTGGGCAAAGGCTGGCACAGCAGGGGGATCACCGCGGGCACCGGCAGGGGCTGCAGCAGGCGGGCCTACCCGCTCACCACTGTGTCCGCCAAGGGCTCGACGGGACTCAGCGAACCGCCTCGGTGTCCCGAACCCAGTCCGGCCATAGTACCTGAGCAGAGGCCAGGGCAGGTCTCCGTTCTTGCCGATGCCCATATTCTGGGACACGGCGACGATGCAGTTCAGCGGTCGAACCATGACAGCAGCGGCGATCACCTCTGCGGCAGCCCACGCGCTAGGTTTCCCCTCTGAGTTTGGCGCGAAAATTGCGGGCGCCGCCACCAGGCGCCGCTTCCCACTCGTGCAGCAAAGGCCCGCCCCTACCAGGCCCCGCCCCGCATTCTATTTGAGCCTCAGAGGCTCCGCCCCCGCCAGGCCCTGCCCCGCACCCTATTTGTGCTCATGGGCCCCGCCCCCACAGGCTCCGCCCCGCACCCTATTTGTGCCTCGAGGCCCCGCCCCCACTAGGCCGGCCCCCGAACAGGTCGCGGCGTGCGCGCGCGCGCAGGCGCGTGGTAGAGCGGCCGCGCGCTCCCGGCGGGCTTGCTCTTCTGCACCCTGCGATGCCCCGCAGGAAGTCCGCGTCGGGCGGCCTTTCTGCCGCCGCCCAAGCCCCGGGAGGCAAGCGGTTCTGAGCCGGTTCTTCCAGTCTGCCGGAAGCCTGAGATCCACCGCCACCCCCACGGAGCCCGCGGAGAAGGTAGAGGGCGACTCGTCAGCGCCCCCAGCGTCCACTGCGCCGCCTCGGCCGAGGCCGCCGCGGCTGGGTTCTGTCCTCGACGGGGCGGAGCCAGGGGTGGGCGGGTCCAGACGGACAGGGGCGGGGTCAGGGGCGGGGCGGGCGCGTGGGTCTCGCGGCCGGAAGTGGAGGCAGTGTGGCGAGCCTAATGGTGGGGAGTACTAAGAAGGGGCGGAGCCGGGGGAGGAGACGGTGGTGACATCTGCGGGTCCATGTTTAGTTGAAAGGCTTTAATTACCCGATTAGAAGTAATAGATTTGAGGTCTTGTTGCCGCCTGTCGTAAACCGGAACCTGAGGCGGAAACTTCTATTTTGGTGAATGTCCGGGTCTGGCAGGTCCAGGATACATCTTTTAAACTCCATCGTCCCTTTTTTCCTTTACATCTTCCGTATTATATTGATGTTTGAAGAGGAATTTTACTTACCTATGCTTGCTTGGCTGACTAGAACGAAGCTGTCTTTAAGGCTAGATTTTTCAGAATTCAAAAGCATCGCTCTGTATTTCAGATCACTGTGCTGGAACACTCTTCAACTGTGCCGGTGGAAGAAGTTCCCATAGATGGCTTATCGTTGGCTACTTCCTGTTGCTTGCAGCCCTTCAAATAGTTCAAAGCAAAGCAAAACCAAAACCAAAACCCCATAGTGATGTTGCCACAAGTGCACAAGTTCAGGGGATGTGTCACACTTGCCCAAGGGCGAGCGGTCCCTGAGGTTCCTGGTTTTTTTTTTTGTTTGTTTGTTTGTTTGTTTTTCGAGACAGGTTTCTCTCTGTAGCTTTGCGCCTTTTCCTGGAACTCACTCTGTAGCCCAGGCTGGCCTCAAACTCACAGAGATCCACCTGCCTCTGCCTCCCGAGTGCGGGGATTAAAGGTGTGCGCCACCACCGCCCGGCCCAGAGGCTCCTTGTTATATTTCCCACACAGACGGGGGATGTGGCACACTTGCCCAGGGTGCCTTAGGCCCTGGACTGGGTCATTTCCCAGACTGAGGATGTAGAAGATGATTGTAGATTGGCTTTTAGCTATCCACCCCATTTTAATGCAGGTGCAAAGCGATTTAAGAATCTTAACCCCTTTCATTCATTTTTCTTCCTTACACTGATTGGTTCTCCCCACCCCTACCCCGCTTGAGGATGATCTGCATTTCATGAATTCACCAAGATTTTATTTTGCACACACCATTGACAGGATATTGTGGGAAAGTTTTAAGTTTTTCTTAGATTACCTGCCAACAAATAGTCCTAGGACATCTTTTAATAGTGGATGTAAGCTTTGGAACAGAAAATACATCGTTTGTTTATTATCTCACCTTCCCCCATAATTTGGCATTTTGAAAATATATTTTTTTGTTTATCTTCTAGAGGTATTTTATTTAACATACGTAAGTAGGAGAGATGGAGAACACCACTTAATTTCAGCAGGATAGCGGTGAGGAGAGGCCATACCTGCCAGTTTCTATCTCTGATGCAAAAACAGATCACTGTGAAGAGTGGAAGGCAGGGGACTTCCTGTCATTCTGAAGCAGGGTTTAATGATACCAAACCTTAGAATGTCATTAACACACCATTTCCAACCTTCCTGGTACAGGTTACAAAAGGTGACAGCAGGAAGAGGTCATCGGGGAGTGATGGGCCCATTAAGAAGAGAGCAAAGAAAGTTCCAGAGAAGGAAGAAGAAAATACCCCAGTAACATCTGGCAACCCTGGTGAGTGTTGGGGAATGAGTCTTCTCAGTTGCTGGGGTTCCCCAGAGGGCAGAGGAAGCCGCTGGAGTGTTGAGCCTTGTTTTTCTCTATGGAGAAGGATCTTTGCTGTGCCTGAGCTGGGATTTGGGGGGCTAGGGCCACAGTGGAAGTCAGTTCTCTAATTTGGCTACAGTTCTTCCCAGTTTCTCTTTTGTTCACTTTTGTTGTATATTTTAAAAGTTGTGTGTGTGTGTGTGTGTGTGTGTGTGTGTGTGTGTGTGTGTGTAAGTATAGATGCCTGCAGAGGCATGAGACGTGGAATCCTCCTGGAGGACCTGATATGGTTGCTGGGAATTGAACTCAGGTTCTCTGATGAAAGAGTCGTATGTGTGCTTAACCACTGAACCATCTCTCCAGCCCCTTGAGCTGTCTTTTAAATCTTGGTTATAAAGATGAAACATTTGTTAATGATTTATTTATTATTTGTGTGTGTGCCTGTGTACATGGGTAGACGAGGTCAGAGGACAATTTCCAGGAGTCATTTCTCTCCTTCCATTGTGTGAGTTCTGACATTGAACTCAGGTTGTATGGCTTATTGGCAAGCACCCTTACCCAGGGAGCCATCTTACAGTCACCAAATGAAATCTTCTTGTTATCCATCTCCAGAAGACTTTCATATTTCACCTTCTGAAACTCTGCACTGGTTGACAGAATGTCTCTATTTCCCATACCTCCAACCCTTGGCCATGACCATCTTGTCTTCTGTGTCTATAATTTGACAACTCCATATTCCTTTTATTATATCCTGGCAGTATTCCTCTGCATAGATCTACCTCATTTCTAGACTTCCATTTATAAGTTCCTTTTTTTATACCTGGGCTACAAGCCAGAAGGAAAGTCTTAACACTCACAGGAAACCTTTATGTATATTTGAGAAAAATGAGGTAAAATGTACACTGCAGAAGATATCCCAAAGTACATTTTTAGAATAACAGGAACCTCACTAAATCCAGTAAATTATATTTGGAAAAATCAGAAATTTAGAAGAAAGAGTGAGTTTGTCTTCCAAATTTCTTAGTCATGGAGGGGCCATAACTCTGTTAGTAGAGTTTGTCTAGCATACCTGTAATTCCAGCATTGAGGAGGTAGTGGTAGGAGGATCAGGAGTTCAGGGTCATCCTCAGCAACATGGTGAGTTCAGACACAGCCTGGGCTACTTGAGGCCTTGCCTTGTTTCAAAACCACAAAACAGTTCAACCGACAGATATCTTAGTCATTGTTGGTATATTCAAATCAGGTGTTTATTGTTGGAGGTGGTTGGTTTAATTATAGACTTTTTTTTTTGCATACCGCCCCCCCCCACCAGTTTTAAGATTTTTCTCTTTCTTACTCATTTTCTCATACTTTTAGAACTTTAGCCTAGTTATTAAGTCAGCGAATTGATTTTTTTCCTAGTTAGAACTCATTCAAAACTTCTTGAATTGGTGAGTTTTTTGTTCTCATATATTTAGAAAATTCTTTGTCCAGTCATTTCTCAAATACTTCCAGTGTGCTCCTCCTCCTTCTTAGAGTCTGGGAGAGACTTGCTGTTGACAGTCCCTCACGTCACTGACACTTTTGTGTGGTTTCAGGCTGGCTTGCTCTTGTGCTTTATTTCGGATAGGTTCTGTGGCCTTATTTTCTACTAAAACGATCTTTTTTCCATAGTGTATACATTGCTGTAAGTCTCAGGGAAATGTTCAACTTCAGGCTTTATACAGGCCCTTTCTAGAAGTTCCATTTTGTTGTTGTTATTTTCAAACCGCACATATACCTATGTGAATTCTATCTTACTAAAATTGCTAATAGAAAAACTATTTAGCCTTTGCTCATGTACTTGAAAGAGTCAAGCACACAATTTCCCAGCTGTGAGATTCATGCAAGACACGATAACCTGTACACCCCCAAAAAGTTTTAAACTTTTACAGATGTGCAACACCCAACTGCCGTCCTCTGCATTTTTGTCTTAACACGGAAGGTAAAGAGAGAGATGACAAGGGGTGCAGACCCCACTTCCCTTGCACTTAGCGGGAGCCGCCTAATAGTGTTGCTCTCAGGGGTGAAATAATGTGTCCCAGCATATTGCGGAGTCCCAGTGGATGGCAGACCCCTTCTCACCCCAATTGCTTGCTTGTAAATAACAGATAATGAGTAACTGCTTACAGCCATTGCTTATAATGGTGGTAGGTGCTGGGGAGAGTCATGGTCTTGTTGCAGGGACGCAGAGGAAGAAAGGAGACTCTCAAGATGGAGAATAAATACAGGGTTTCATGGAAGAAGTAGCTTTGGGACGGGGCTTGATGGATGAATGTATTTTTGATATGGTATGTGAACGCTGGGGAGGCAAGAGAGCAAGTGTGTCTGTGCTCGGTGATTGCCTTGAGCTGGGCAGACAGCCACGTCTCCTGGCTTAGGTCTGGAGAGGAAGGCTCTGGGTTCCTGGGTCTTGGTGAGGCCAAGGTCTCAGCATGCAGCCAGCTTTGGCTCCTGTCATTTTCCTGGGATAGTTGATGATCAGCAGCACTGCTTGTCACACTTTTTCAGAGAGATTTCTAGTCTGTGCTGAGTGGGAGAGGTCCTCAGAATCTAGGAAGAATCTGTATCAGTTCACTTTGAGTCAGTCCTTTTCATTCCAGAACTTTCTGTTTCCAGACTCCATGGTCTCCAAGTTCCTGAGTCTTGAGCGTTCTGTATTGCAAGTAGAGTTGATTCTTACTTTTCTAAGGACCGGGCAGGAATCTTGTGTGCTGAATTAGTGACTGCACATCAACTCCCTGACTGGCTTCAGATATTTAAGTTGCAGCTGTCACCACCCCTGTCCTGTCTGTCATTATATCCCAAAGAAGTAGGAGGAAAGCTCGACTATAGTCCTGTTTTTTCACAATTAAAATTGCATCATTTATTTATTTATTTTTTTAAAAAATTTATTGTGTGTGTGTCTCTGCATGGGGTGCAGATGTTTGTGGAGGTCAGAGGACATCCTGAAGGAGCTGGTCCTCTCCTGCCATCTTGTTTCTGGGGATTGAACTTCGGTCCTCAGGCAAGCGCCATTGCTGCTGAGCGGTCTTGCCAGCCTCCCTTACTGGAGTTCTCAATGGATTTCATCAGGGAATGAAATTACAGGTGTGTTTCAATGTGTCATCTTTACCTTGAACAGCCTTCTTTATCATGTTATAGTTAGGTTCATTGCTCCAGTGGGAATATCTTTCTGAGAAATTCCATGCACATTATGAATTGATGTAATGAAGTCAAAAATACTATTAGTATGTTTTCTTCTTCTTATTTCCCAAGAGCCAAAGAAATGTCTGAGGCCCAGGATTGTTTTAAAGTCTCTGGAAAAGCTGAAAGAATTCTGCTGTGATTCTGCCCCCACTCAAAACCGAGTCCAGACAGAGCCTCTTCGGGAGAGATTTGCAGTTCTGCCGAAATGTACTGACTTTGAAGACATCACTCTGCAACGTGCCAAGAATCTTCTGAGGAGTCCAAATCGCAGGCTAATCAGAAAGTATGTACCTTTTGTGTAAATGGACAACCACCCACAACCATTCCAAAGTGCTTTGAGGTTCTTTGGGGTTGTCAGGGAAATAAATGGTTTCCATAGGTGGCCGATCATCTGCATCAGCTGAGGGAGCATTTTTTTTTTTAGTTGTTTTTCTTGTCAATATTTAGAGTTTTACTATTTATTTTGGAGAGATTAAAATGAGACAACACCTGCAGGCAGTCCTGCTGTACGTGTTCACTAATGGTATTGCCTAGGCGTGTTTTCATTGATAGTTTCCATAATTTGCATGGAAAATCCTGGTGGGCAGCATATAGGTGCTTTTTTTTCCAGTTGAAAACTTTGCAGGTACAGACTCAGTTTAAAGATAAAATAAGGGCTGGAGAGATGGCTCAGAGATTAAGAGCACCGACTGCTCTTCCACAGGTCCTGAGTTCAATTCCCAGTACCCACATGGTGGCTCACAACCATCTGCAATGAGATCTGGCACCCTCTTCTGTGTACATAATAAATAAATCTTAAAACAAAAAACAAACAAACAAACAAAAATAAAGATAAAATAAATGAGTACTGGTTTTTCAGGAAGTTTATCTTATTTCATAAATGAATAAGGGAATAATTTTTTCTAGAAAATGTATGTTTGTGAATGTGAATTAACTTTTATATTATATAGCATTCTTGGATTTTTATAAAACCATAGAAACAAAACGGAAAATCTCATAAAAATTTAAAATAATTGCATTCTCAGACCCGATGCAGTAAGCTACATTTCTCTTGCCATGAGTCTCCACCCCTTCTCTTTGGAGGCATTTGTGGACTAATGACTTTCTTGGTCATGAGATAGATCATGAGATAGGTCTGACAAAAGCAGCTTAAGGAAAGAAGGTTTATTTATGTCAGGGTTGGAGGGTCTGATCCATCATCAGGGATGGCATGTTGTAGGGCCTGCTGCATTGCATCTATAGTCATCTGCAGTCATCTAGAGTCATCTCCAGTCATCCGGAGTCATCTGCAGTCATCTGGAGTTATCTGGAGTCAACTGCAGTCAACTGCAGTCATCTGGAGTCATCTCAGTCATCTGCAGTCATCTGAGTCATCTGCACTCATCTGAAGTCAACTGTAGTCAACTGCAGTCATCTGGAGTCATCTCCAGTCATCTGCAGTCATCTGTGGTCATCTGGAGTCATCTGCAGTCAACTGCAGTCATCTGCAGTCAACTGCAGTCATCTGTAGTCATCTGCAGTCAACTGTAGTCATCTGCAGTCATCTGCTGTCATATGGAGTCATCTGCAGTCAATTGCAGTCAACTGCAGTCATCTGGAGTCATCTGCAGTCATCTGGAGTCATCTCCAGTCATCTGCAGTCATCTGGAGTCATCTGCAGTCATCTGGAGTCATTTTCAGTCAACTGCAGTCAACTGCAGTCATCTGGAGTCATCTGCAGTCATCTGTAGTCAGGGTGCAGAGTGCACACCAGTGCTCAGCTCACTTTCCTTTTTTAATTAGCACATAAGATGGTGCTGCCCACATTCAAGGCTGGCTTTCCTCAGTTAAAGGGTGAGGAGAACGTCCTCATAGGCACACTCAGAGGTGCAAGGGATTCTAAACTCTGACTGGTTGCCAAGGTCACAGCCATCATAGCTTTACTATTGAGATGAAGTGAGTCTCCTTGGAAAGTTACCTTCTATACCTGGTGTAGATGTTAGCATGTTTTCAGAAAGTGCCCTAGATACATGCCCTCTATGCTGCCCAGCACTCTCAGGAATAAATAATAAGATATTAATAGGCTTATGAAATAAAAAATTTGAAAAATATATAAAACATTAAACTATTTAAACTTTCAAATATACTTATTTATATAGTTTACTTTGGCTTTTTACCTTTTTATTTATTTAATTTTTAAAGTTAGCATATAGAGTAATGGTTGTGTTGTCTTTTTCATCATGATATCACATGGCATTATACGTCATTCTCATTTGTACCCCCTCCCCCACTGCTCTCTCCTGTGTTTTAAACTTTTAGTTTGAAAAGATTTCCAACCTTTAAGATAACTTGGCCTCAGTCTGGCTTTAGAATATGTAATATGTCCTTAGAAACCTTCCATGTGGAGCCACCAACTGTTAGCTTTTTGTCCAACTTTCCAGTCCTCTGAGAACTCAGCGATTCAGTTGGTGCTTTCTAAACCGTATAAATCTTTTGGTTTCCAGGACAGTCAATTTGGACCATGCCTTGAAAATTCCCGGAAGCCTTCTAACTGTAACTCTTTGAACAAGCGATCCAAAAGCGTCTATACGCCATTAGAATTGCAGTACATGGATGTGAAGAAGCAGTATAAGGATGCAGTTCTGTGTGTGGAATGTGGGTACAAGTACAGATTCTTTGGGGAGGATGCAGAGGTAAGTTCTGTCTGCCCTCTTCTGGCCTCTGTGGGCACTGTATGCAGGTGGTGCATAAACATGCATGCAGTGAAACACCCATAACAGAAAAAGATAAGATATGTTACTTATAGTAAGAATAAAACTAAGTAAGGATAGCCAAGCTTGGTGGGAGTAGACTATGGGAGAAAGTGAAGGTTCTCTTCTGTCTTCTCTTTACCTTTAACTTAGGAATTTTTGTAGGAAGAAGGTTCCATCTCATGGACAAGCAAATTAACAGCCAGCTATGAACAGGTGTTTGAAATGATCTTTATGTGTGTTAGGCACCTTGTCAGTTTTTTTTTTTTTTATCAAGGTAGGTGCTGATTTAATTTAGAGGCATTTGATGTAGGATTCAGTGAAGAAGGTTAAAGATGAATATGCATATTTAATGGGTGTCTTAAGTTACTTTTCTATTGCTGTGACAAAACATTGTGACCAAGGTGTCTTAGTCAGTGTTCTCTTGCTGTGAAGAGAACTACGGCATGACGACGGCAACTCTTGCAAAGAAAAACGTTTAATTGAGACAGGCTTGCAGTTCAGAGGTTTAGTCCATCGTCATCATGGCAGGAAGCATGGCGGCATCCAGGCAGACATGGTGCTGGAGAGTGGCTCAGAGTTCTGCATTACGATCCACGGGCAGCAGGGAGAGAGAGTGACACAGGACCCGGCTTGAGCATTTGAAACCTCAGAGCCCGCCCCCAGTGACACACTTCCTCCAACAAGGCCACACCTCCTAATAGTGCCACTTCCTATGAGCCTTTGGGGGCCATTTTCATTCAAACCATCACACAAGGCAACTTAGAAAAGTATTTAATTGAGGGATCCCAGTTACAGAGGCTTAGTATCAATGACTGGCGTGGTGGGGAGCATGGAAGCAGGCAGGCAGGCAGGCATGGCACTGGAGCAGTAGCTGAGTGCTCACATATTGAGACACAAGCACAGGCCTAAGGCAGAGAAAGAGAAACTAACTGAGAATGGTGTGGCCCTTTGAAACCTCAGAACCTACCCCCAGTGACACAGCACACCTCCTTCCTAAACAGTTCTATCAACTAGGGACCAAGCATTCAAACATGATTTTCTCTGTGACTTTCTTGTTCACACCACTGCAGTGGCCAAGCTGAGGAAGAGTATTGCTGGTGTTGCCATTGTTGGGACTCATGGATGATGCTTTCGTTTTAGGCTT
>NW_023505871.1:0-11000 GCF_004664715.2 Peromyscus leucopus | reverse complement strand
TAAAGTTCAATTTTTTAGAATAGGACAGCTATTGGAGTAATCTCTGTAACATGACATTTACCCATGTTCTGGACAGCTCTGCATTTTAACATGTGTCTCTTGTTTGATGTTGTTCTTGCTGGTTGTATTTTTATTTTTGTTTTGGTTAATACCTTTCCCCTCTCCTGGATAATACTTGATAATCGTTCATACTGTATATAGTTTTATAATAGGTTAGAACTTTCATATTTAGACAAAAGGGGAAGATGTAGTGGATATTCATTCTATGACCCTGAAGTGCAGCCCTAGAGACACAGCAGGTAACTGTTCCACCTGCCAATGACCTTGAAGTACACGCCCCTGGGGCATGGCCTCTTGGCTACCCTTAAGACCTGAGATGCACATATATTCTCTTTTGCTCCTTGTTTGCTGGGACAGTTGGAAGAACATGAGACCGTGCCTCACCTTTTCCATGACTCTGTCCTATCTTGTGGGTTTTCCTTTCTTAATAAATCCCTTTGTCCTTTAAGCAGACTCTGTGGATTTGTTGCCTTAGTGTGGCATGCACACACATGTGTATGGGGTATAGAGGAGCAGCAGAATGTGGAAACTTGGCGATGTCTACAAGCACCTCATCCTCTCACTACCTTCGTGAACACATACAGGCAGGTTACCTACAGACCCTCAGACTCCTCCAGGGTTTTTCTGGCCCCTAAGGACTGACTGAATTCCAAGTTGTTCAAGACTCACCTACTGAAGCAGTAATTTATAACAAGTTTTGGAAGTCAGGCTGGGCCGGACACTGTTTAAGGTTGCTCAAGGAACATGAGCAGTGACACCTGGGGCTGTTAAGACACACTTGAGGTAGCCACCCACGTTGTCTGATATTTTGATTGTGTTCTGACAAATAAAACTTGGTTGGAGTCAGAGGGCAGAGCTAGCTACTAGTTAACCAAAGAGATATGGAGATCTGAATAGAAAGGAAACAGGAAGTGATAAGGTGGGGCAGACAGAGGATCTTGGCCTTTCAGACTGAGAACAGAAAGGGTAGGAAGCAACTGTGGCTACTCATCTGCTTCTCTGATATCTGTCTCCTTGATTTATTGATAAGATTAATTAGATTTACACTTCATCTGGCATCCAACCTTTGGGGCCGAATTCATGAAACAACTGCTTGTCTGTGGCGTTGCGGCCAGCAGCACCCACCATGGCCGCACTCGGGAGCTGTATCTGTTGGAGTCACTGCACCACCGGCTGGCTTTCCCTTTCTTCCCCGAGCCCTCTGAGCAAGTCTGGGGTTTTCCTGGTGCAGCCTTTCTACAGCGATCACCACAAGCCCCAAACTGCACAGGTGCCTGGGTTCTGTAGATGTAACCAACCGTCTTATTAAATAAAAAACACAGAACCAATGCAAAGAAGAAAGCCAAGAGGTCAGAGTCAGAGCTAAAACCTTACCCTTCCTCCTGCGGTGGTCCTGCCTCTTCGAAAGAGACCTACTTCCTGTGTGTATGTCTTTAAATAGTCTTTCTGTTCTGCCTTCTCATTGATTGTAAACCCAAACACGTGACTGCCTCGTCACTGCCTGCATGTACAGCTCTCCATGTCTTCTATGGTTGGTATTGAGATTAAAGGCGTGTGTCTCCAATGCTGGCTGTATCCCTGAACACACAGAGATTACTAGCTCTTTTACCAAGTGCTGGGATTAAAGGCATGCACCACAAATGCCCTGCTCTGCTATGGCTTGCTATTAGCTCTGACCCCCAAGCAACTTTATTTATTAACATACAAATAAAATCACATTTAAGTACAAATAAAATGCCACCATATTTGCCCTTTTCTATTTTAATAAAAAGAAAAAAAGCAAAAGGTTATAACTAACAAAAGAAAAACTATATACAAAAGTACAGTAACTATATACAATATATACAAGTAATAAATACCTAAACAATGTCTAGTCCATTTGTATTTGACAAATTCAGAGAAAATAATTTCATTATCTATTTTTATTTTGGTAAGTCCAAAATGTACCTAATTCACTTTCTATCCTAATTAATCTTCAACTATAACTAATTAACCTTCAACTATAACTAACTAATCTTCAACTCCCTCAGAGACCAAGAAGGAAATAATATTAGCTAACAAAAATAAAAACAGGAAGTGCATGCAAGCAACTTCCAAAAATTTGTGAGTTGACAGAAACAGCCAGCTGCCTGGACAGTCACCTGAGGTTTCTCTGCAGTGTTGGGGCATCATCTTCAGCTATAGGCTTAGCATATCTGACATACTTATTTGTGAAGTAGGATATACACAAGGCCAACAGTTCAACCTCACATTGGGTGAGAGCAGTCCATGTACCAGAAACACCTGAATTCCACTAGGTCATGATTCAGGATTTTAAATTCTGGAAATTGTTGATGGTTTTTTAATTCACAGTCCATTCTTGGCTGTGTATATATGGCTTCATCTCAGCATCCTGTTCTTCTCCACATCCCTCTATTAAATGCCATTCTACTATTGAGAGGCGTGAGCTTAGTTACTCTTCAAGAATAACTGTTTCAGCTGCTGTTCCATTGCACATCGGCCCACTGCCTGTTCATCTGCCTTCGAAGAAAAGGGCACTGTACCTTTTCCGGAATTGTGAAGGCCACTTCAGGGATGGTGCCATATTGTCCTGGCCTCAGAAGATGCCTTTTGATAAAGCCATAACCACACTTGTTTTGGCAACAATCAGTAGTCCTTTGTTTCGTGTCCTGTCTGTCCATTTTGTCCTGTTGATTTGAGGATACTTTGTTGTCCAGTGGCTAACTTTTGCCACAATGAAAGTTAACTCATATGCAGTTTCTTCAATGCCCATATTTCTCTGAAGTAGATTGGTACTGCCAGGAGCCGACATGTCTCAAAAAAGAAAAATTTCTAAGTTATTAAAACATTTTAAATGCCATATTCTGTAGATCTCTGAAGGGTTTGAAGATGACCTGTCTAAAATATATCTGCTCATTTTTAAAACATATCTAATATGACTACAAATTCTATTGTAATGTCTAACTACTAACTTTCATTTCTTTATATCTAATAGTTGGTAATAATAACATTCAAGGATCAGAAAATTGCATTACATTGTTAAATGAATGGTATAATACAATTAGAAATATACATATAGCATTTTCTAACAATATCAATTTCAAATTTGTATACAATATAAAACAATCCAATCCAATGTAAAGTATTTAAAACTAGTAATTGTCTTTTTCTTTTCTTCTTTTTCTTTCTTTCTTTTTTTAAACAAGAACCTTAAATCTAATCTCCTTTGCTTAGCCTTTTTCCTAACCCTTGACAACAACTTGTAACCAACCCCCTAAACAATGAAAATTATCCAGACCCAAAACCCATTAAAAAGACCAAAAAACCACCTGCCCCACACCACCTCTTTGGGAATGTGGGTGTCGTATTCTTAAAATTGCTTCCTGCTGGGTATGGGCAAGTTTCTTTATCCTGAAAGAAAATTTTAGGTTAATTGTCAAATTCTAGGAAGGTAACTATATCCTTCATTATCCAGTCTGTGTATAATGCCAAAGTTCAGGGTTTATCTCAAGTCCTTATTCAAGTAGTCTTTGAGACTGGATCATCTCAGTAGTCATCTCAAATTGCTCTGAGCACTTGTAGTTCAAAGTTGATCTGTAGATGATGTTTGTCAGCTTAGTGATAATTATTATTGTCCAGTGGAATTGTTGTTGTTGTGGGGCCCATCTTCTTCCTGGAGACTTCAGTTGATGTTAGGCTGGCGTGATTTCCTGCAGAAAACTGATAAGAGCTCGAACACAAAGACATATATGCAGCTAATTGAAGCTTTTTTCTAGAATTAGTTAGTACTCTATATGACCATTCATATCTTAACAAAGTTTAATGAATATGATATATATATATATATTAATCTTGTAAATTTTGATATAAAATTATACTTTAAGAAAAGTTTAAGAATCAGAATAGAATCAAAGAGTTGAGATTGGTAATAGAATAGTCCTTAATTAATTTGGCTTTTGTCCTGTCCATAGCAGAGATGGCTCTTTTATTCTGGCATGATACAGGGAGTTTGCATTTCCTTTTAACAACATGCTTGAGTTTAAAGAAGGAGAGAGCCATTTCCAACTCCAAAGTCAGCTTTAAATTTTAATTGAACTGGGACTATTAGAAGACCATAGTGTTAAATCTTTAGAGAAAGCAGAAACAAACATTTAGGAAGACATAAAAATTTTTTAGATAGATATATCACCATATGCCATTTCACTCTGTTTCCTGGGATAGATGATTTGTCCTGTTTCTTCAGTTGTCTCATTTGTCAGTGTTTTCAGATTCCTTAACCTTCATTCTCCTAAAAGACAAAACAAAAACCTTTCCCCAAGACTAATTTTGGGGATGTTCTTTATGGCAAGTTATATCTGATTAAATGAAAAGGCATGTGTTACTGGTACAAGTTAGTTTAAATTGGATGTTCATAGCTGGTTGATGAACTATCACCTCCTCTAATTAAGAGGTCTCTCTTGTTCAATTGAACTTTATCAATTTTGATGGTATCCACAGCTTATCTTCTCCTGTAGAAAACAAAAGCAAACCTCGTCCCAACGTAATACATACCTGGTTTCCATTCTGAGGTCAGCACATCCTTAAAGTATATAGGCTGATTTAATTCTGTAGTTTTTTTCTATTATCAATGTCTTCTGCAGCTGTTGTTTCTTTCTCATTGGCATTAGAAAATTCAAAGTTAATAGAGCATTATGCAGTCTATTTCTGGGGGTTTTTGTTACCTCTTTCTGTTTATTTAGCATATCCTTTAGAGTTCTGTTTGATATTTCTATAACTGCTTGACCTGTAGGATTATGTGGTATGCCTGTAATATGCTTTATATGTAATAAGCAAAAACTGTTTCATTTTAACAGAGACATATGATGGAGCATTGTCAGTTTTAATTTGTGCAGGTATACCCATGATGGCCATAACTTCTAGCAAATGAGTGATTACAGAATCAGCTTTTTCAGAACTCAAAGCAGTTGCCCATTGAAATCCTGAATAAGTATCGATGGTATGGTGTACATATTTCAATTTTCCTAATTCTGCAAAGTGAAACACGTCCATCTGCCAGATTTCATTCTCTGAGTACCCTTTGGGTTACATCTGCTGGTAATGGCGTTTGATTGTAGAAGGAACAAGTAGGACATTTCTTTACTATTTCTTTGACTTGTTGCCAGGTTATGGAAAAATCCTTTTTTAAACCTTTACTATTGACATGATGTTTTTTATGAAATTCTGGGGCCTCTAGCACATTTCCTATCAATTTATCAATCTCATCATTGCCTTGTGCTAGAGGGCCTGGCAGACCAGTATGGGATCGAATGTGAGTTATATATAAAGGATGATTCCTTTTCCTGATTGTATCTTGTAATTGAATAAATAGTGAAGTTAATTCTGAAGCATCAGGGATAAATTCTGCAGTCTCAATATGTAACACCACTCTTTCAGCATACTGAGAGTCAGTTACTATGTTGAGAGGTTCTGAAAAATCCATTAATAGCATACAATTCTGATTTTTGAACTGAATTATAAGGACTTTGACCACTTTACTTAAATTTTATGATTTGTAACCTGCCTTTCCTTGTTTGTTGGCATCTGTATAAAATGTTCGAACCCAGATATGGGTTTTTGCCGTACAATTTGAGGCAAGATCCAATCAGCTCTCTTTATAAGATCAATTCTATTGCTTTTGGGATATTTGCTATTAATTTCTCCAGAAAATTACTGCAAGCTCTTTGCCAAGGTTCACTTTCTGTCCATAATTTTTCAATGTCCTCCTTAGTTAATGGTACGACAATTTCTGCTGGGTCTATTCCTGCTAATTGACGAAGTCTCAATTTTCCTTTGCAAATCAAGTCAGAGATTTTTTCCACATAAGTTTTTAATTTTTTATTTGGTTTATTTGGTAAAAATATCCATTCCAATATAATATCTTCCCTCTGCATTAATATTCCAGTAGGAGAATGCTAGAAGGTAAAATATCCAAAATGTAATTCAGCTGTGGATCAATACGATCCATGTGCCCTTCATGTACTTTCTTTTCTACCATGGCCAATTCGTTCTCAGCTTCAGGTGATAATTGTTTTGGACTATTTAAGTCCTTGTCACCTTCTAAGGTTTTGAACAAATTAGTCAGTTCATCATTTTTACCCTAATGATAGTTGGTAGGTGAGAAATATCTCCAAATAATCTTTGAAAGTCATTAAGAGTCTGTAGTCTATCTCTCCTAATTTGCACCTTTTGGGATCTAATTTTTTGTAGCTCTATTTTATATCCTAAATAATTAATAGAATCTCCTCTTTGTATCTTTTCAGGAGCAATTTGTAATCCCAGCAAGGCAAAATTTTCTTTACTTCTTCAAACATTCTTTCTAAAGTATCTGCATTTGAGTCAGCTAGTAAAATATCATCCATATAATGATAAATTATAGATTTAGGAAATTTTTTATGTACACTTCTAATGGCTGTTGTACAAAATATTGACACAGAATTGGGCTATTCAGCATTCCCTGTGGGAGGACCCTCCATTGAAATCTTTTAACCGGTTGAGAATTATTATAAGTAGGCACTGTGAAAGCAAATTTTTCTCTGTCTTTTTTTGTAAGGGTATTGAAAAGAAACAGTCTTTTAAATCAATAACTATGAGAGGCCATCCTTTTGGTAACAGAGTAGGCAAAGGAGTCCAGATTGTAGAGAGCCCATAGGCTGAATTACTTTGTTAAATGCTCTAAGTTCTGTTACCATTCTCCATTTACCAGATTTCTTTTTAATAACAAATACAGGAGAATTCTAAGGGCTGGTTGATTCTTCAATATGCTGAGCATTTAACTGTTCTTCTACCAGCTATTCTAAAGCCTGGAGTTTCTCTGTTGTTAAAGGCCGTTGTTGGACCCATACAGGCTTGTCTGTTAACCATTTTAAAGGTAGAGCTGTTGGTGTCTTTGGAAGATCATCAGTTGTTGTGCCCTGTTCTTGTATAATAAGGATGGCTGGTGACCACTCATTAGAATAATATCTTCTAATATTTCTCTCAGAAACATGTGCTAGTTTATGATTTGTTTCTGAGATTGGGGGAATGTTAATCTGAGTATTGCATTGTTGCAACAAGTCTTGACCCCACAGCTTCATAGCTATGTTAGCCACATATGGTTTTAATTTTCCTCTCTGTCCTTCTGGACCTATACATTCGAGCCATCTCGCACTCTGTTTCACCTGAGATAATGTCCCAATTCCTAACAGTTGAACGCTTACCTCCTGAGGAGGACAAGTTGGATGCCAAAATTCTGGTGCAATTATGGTAACATCCACACCTGTGTCTACCAGACCAGACAACAAAACACCATTTATTTTTATCGTTAATTTTGGTCTTTGTTCATTAATAGAAGTTTGCCAAAATTTTTTCTTTATGTTTTTCTCCTGAGTTTTCTATTCTCTCTGTTTCATCATCCTGACCAGCATGATTTATTCCAATAGGCATTTGGTTATTTAATCGCTCAGAGCAGGGATTTCCTCTATGGCTGCAGGAAAGGTTTGAACTGGATTTGCTATGGGGGCCTGCATGAGGCCCCTCTGGGAGTTTCCCAAAGACTGAGGCAAAGGGTTACCCTGTCTGTCCTTTATTGATTTACATTCGTTGGTCCAGTGTTTTCCCTTACCACACCTTCTGCGTACTCCAGAAGGAAGGGGCATTCTGTTGCCATTGTTCCTTGAAGAAACATTGCTTCTAGGAATGACCTGTTTACAGTCCC
Source organism: Peromyscus leucopus (assembly GCF_004664715.2). NCBI lineage: Eukaryota > Metazoa > Chordata > Mammalia > Rodentia > Cricetidae > Peromyscus > Peromyscus leucopus. The sequence continues at coordinate 3,208 of NW_023505871.1, read as the reverse complement.
TTTTCAAATGTCCTTGCTTTCCACACCCAAAACATCTAAACACTCCTCAAACCTTTTGAAATTACTTCTCCTACCCACGTATCATCATGCTCATCAACCTCAACATTAATTGTTTCTCTAATCCAATCTTCCAAAGGTGCAGATCTTGCCCTTAACGGCCTGATTATTCTTTTGCATGCTGCATTCGCATCCTCAAAGGCCAAAGATTTGATTATTATCTGACTAACTTCTGAATTAGGGACCATTCTCTGTACTGCTGAAGCGAGTCTTTGTAAAAAATCTGTGAAAGATTCTTTTGGGCCTTGCATAACCTTTGTAAATGACTCAGTTTTTTTTCCTGGTTCCTCAACTCTGTCCCATGCATTCAAGGCTGCTGTTCGACGTAAAATTAGGGTTTGGACATCATATAAACATTGTGTTTGTACTGAAGCATATTGGCCTTCTACAATAAGCTGATCCTGGCAGACTTGTATTCCTTTATCCCTCCATTGTTTTTTCTATGTTTTTAGCCTCATCCTTGAACCAAGTTAGCTAACTGAAGCCTTTGGGAGGGTTCAAGAACAGCTTGTGCCAGCTCCCTCCAGTCCTGTGGTACAATCCTATTATATGTTGACCAAGAGTTTAACATTTGCTTTACATATGGGGAATGCATGCCATAAGATACTATTGCCAGTCCCCACCAGGGGCTGTTTCCTTAGTCCCCTCTCCTTGCTGGTCTACGCTGACATAATTCAAGTGTCTTCTCACCTTGAGGAACCTTAATGGGATCGTGGCCACCACATGTGACACTTCTCTGTGACTCTAAGGCCTAGGAGAGCAGGGGAGCTTTCTCAAGTGAGAGGCTAACACATGCTCCGGCTATTAAAAGACAAAGCTGGGGAGGTTGCTTTGGCCTCCTACTGTGGCCTCTGAAGGCGACTCTCGGATAAGATCGACTGAGAGTACACAGGAGAAAAACCACAGACCAGGATCTGCTCGGAGATCGCAGAAGAGTGCGGCCTCTCTTCTAGGGAAGGTGTAATTAGGGATCAAAGTGTGCTAAGAACATTGCAAAGAAGCTTACTGCCCACACCAGAGAGCTCAGGATGGCTTTCTCTTCCAGCTGGATCTAACACTATCTGTGTTTGGACTTCTCCTCGGACAAGGGCTAGATTTCTCCATGATGGTAGAAGACTAGGGTGGCACTGGTGGTCAGCTGCCCAGGGAGGCCTGCTTCTTTGTACGTGTGTGGCTTGCTGCCGATCCGGTCTGTCCTTCCCCACCTGCGTTGGCCTCATTTGCTCTGGGTGGTGAGATCATCTTGATAAGAGCGGATTTGGGGACTGGCTCAGTTGGCAGGAAAAGAACAGAGTGGATCTCTTGGGATGGGCTCCTCTCAGGAGTGTAAAAACAAGGGGCTGTGATTGTGCTGGCAGCCAGGGAGACGGTGGTGCCTGTGGAAGCTGGCAGAGAGGGCCTTGGCACGCTCGCATCCAGGCAGTCTGGTGCGGTGGGAGCACATAGCATCGGGAGAAGCAGAACTCCATCCTCACCTCTATTTTGAGCTCCGTGCGTTATCGGGATGAGAAAATAACAACAAACTCAAGTATGCTTTCCGCCCTTTCCAGGGACGACTGTCAGGAAAGGGAGGTGAGGTGCCAGGTGGGAGGGAGACTTGGCAAGGAGAGACGTCATGGCAAAACCAGGAAAGGAGGCATTCTTGACTCTTCCCTTCCCTGGTGTGTCATAGTCCAGGGAATGAAAAGCAATTTGACCCTGGATTAGTTCCTTTGTTGGAGTTAAGGAACATTACCTTTCTACAGTAGTCCCCTGGGATAGGATGGCTGTCCATTCTAAGCTCAGGGCCGCCTCTTCAACTACTGTTGGCCCAACCTGGCTTGTTAGGAAACCAACCCCGCCCCTCAGTATTGAACCTGGCTGCTTTGTGTGAAACCGAGTATTGGAGAAAAGGCATCAAATCATTAGTAGCTCCTGTAGCTCTTATTCTTCCCTGTCCTTCCCTGTGAGGTCAGGCTGACTCTGGCCATACCATGCATTTACAGCAGTGTGCTCGAGGGGCTTTGAACCTGCTGGCCAGGGAAGCAGTAGGGGTGGATAGAGCTGTCTTTCCTTCTGGGCTGTCTCCATCAGTCTGTACCCCTTCCATGCCCCACCCAACTCCCACCAATAAGTAAAAAAAATCAGGATGTTTTTCACTGTCCATTGCTTTGTGTTTTAATAAACAATTTGCAGTGATAAAAAAAAGATACTATTGCCTCCTTAAACCTTCATAAATCCAACATTTCAATTGGAGTCCAAATATTTTGTGTAGTCATTTGATTAGGCAACTGCTGTATGGTTACAGAATAAATTAAGGGTGACTGTGTGAAAACAGGCTTTCTTTCTGTAACCTTATGATCCAAACTTGAAACAACTTCACTGTTAATTCCTTCTGTCTGAATTTTTACAGGTTTAACAAGTTTTTCTAAAGCTTTCATCCTGGCACTTAAATTGACTATCTTTTAAAATAGTAAAATGAGGATAAGCATAGTAATAAACTGCATAATTCGATTAATATTAATCTTCTCATATAGTTGTTCCATTGTCAGACTGCCTAAAATTTCAAACAAAACCCAATTTTCTTCCAATGTACACTACACATAAAACCCATTTTTTTTTTAATGTGGAGAAAATTTCTCTTTTAAATAGTTTCCTTTAAAATATCTGATATGTTGTGACTTACCAAGTCTGCATAGAACAGTAGAAATCTGAGGGAATTTCAAAACAGCCACCTAGTGTCCGAGGTGTGAATCCAGACAGAGAGAGAGAGAGAGAGAGAGAGAGAGAGAGAGGGAGGGAGAGAGAGAGAACGCAAGAAAGCGTAGCCAGCTAAAGCTTAAATCCAGCCACGTGTTCCCTCTTGAGCTGAGTCAAGGCTTGGCTCTGGCTTCCTTAAGCTCCGACCACGTGAGCTGGCTTTACAGGCAGGGCCCTGTTGGGCAGGGCAGGCTGAGTTGTTTGTAGCACCAGCTTTAAGCAAGTAGCTCACGGTTAGTCCAGCCTGAGGCCAAGTCGACCTGGGCCCAGGCTAGGGAACCGGCCGCCCTTGCGGGAAACCGGACCTGCCACCAAGCCAAGCAGTTTTTAATGGATTCTTGTCACGTTAGGCACCAAATGTAGATGTAACTAACCGTCTTATTAAATAAGAAACACAGAACCAATGTAAAGA
>NW_023505870.1:0-6000 GCF_004664715.2 Peromyscus leucopus | reverse complement strand
CCCCAGCCAAGGCCACTGAGGTGGAGGGGCGTGGCCTCTGGAGAGGGCGGGGCCTACGGGGCGGGGCCTTGTCGGTTCCCAGGCCCCGCCCCACCCTAACTCGCGCTAGGGCGCGGGCGCGGCCCCGCCCTCCTCGGCCGAGCGCGTGTCCGACTTGAGCTTCACGAACTCCTTGGCCACCTCGTCGTTGCTGCGCTGCGACAGGATGCGCAGCACCGTGAGCCCCGTGTCGTCCATGTGGATGCGGCGGCCGAGCGGCAGCCAGCACGCGGCGCTCCCGCGCTGGGCCAGCTCCCGCAGCTGCAGCACCGCCAGCCCCACCGTCCGGTCCTCGCGCGCGAAGCAGTAGTCCTTGACGCACACCTGCAGCTCGTAGCACTCGGGGCCCGCGTCCGCGCTCAGGGAGCTGTGGGGAGGGGCCGGCTCAGCCAGGGGGCACCAGCGAGCCCGGCCCCCGCGCCCCCGCGCCCGGGAGGACCAGCGAGCCGCTAGCCACGCACCTCAGCCGTTAGTGCCCCTCGGAGGCGGCGAGCAAGCCCCGCCCACCCCGCTGGCTCCTCCCACTTCGCCGGCTCCTTTCACCTCGATGGCCCCGCCCCTCCCGATGGCCCCTCCCACCTCGTCGGGCCCCTCCCCCTCGCTGGCCCCTCCCACCTCGCCGGGCCCCTCCCCTTCGCTGGCCCCTCCTACAGGGCGCCCCCACTAGGCCACGCCCACCTGGAGCCCACCGCTCAGACGGGATCGTCCCAGCGCATCACGTGGGGCGGGCTGCTGAGGACCCCACTGCCCACTGAGCCGCACAGCCCAGGAGCTCCAGTTCGCGCCCCGCCCACACCTCTCCGGCCCCTCCTCGGCCGAGCCCAGCCCCCTCTTGACCGCGCCCCTTCTTGCTGGCCACGCCCCCTCCCAGGCGGCGCTGCACCCCGCCTTCTGCTCGGCTCTCTCCAGCCCCCCCCCCCCCGTGGCCCGACTGCCCTCCCACCCCAGGACCCCTCCCTGCGGCGGGGCACAACCCTCGGGGCCGACTTCTTTAAACGACAAAGCCAATGCCCGGAGCAGTCCGGGACCCGGGACCGCGCTCGTGCCCAAGACCCGCTTGCCCACCCTCCGCTCGTCCTTTCTGCCCCCCCCCAAGCCTAGGACGTCCCCAGGGACCTGCGGCCTCACCTTGACCCTACAGTCCCCTCTCCGTCACCTGCACCCCGGGGTGGCTCCTCCCACCGGCCCTCGCCCTCCGGCGACGCCCCCGACTTACAACTGGAAGCTCTCGTTGTATTTGGGTGCCCAGCTGTTGTTTTTGGATTTGGTGGCGAACTTGCGTTTCTTGTCGCTGAGCTGAGGTCCAACAATGTTGACCTCGATGAAGGGACGGAAGATGCCAGAAGTCTGCCACTTGAGGTCGTTGGCAGCTACCACTGTTGGGGGTAACGGGCAAGTCTGGTGCGGCTTCCCAGGGGGACAGAACGACCCCGGCTTCCCAGGGGGACAGAACGGCTCTGGCTTCCCAGGGGGACAGAACGATGCCCTGGCTTCCCAGGGGGACAGAACGATGCCCTGGCTTCCCAGGGGGACAGAACGATGCCCTGGCTTCCCAGGGGGACAGAACGACTCTGGCTTCCCAGGGGACAGAACGATGCCCTGGCTTCCCAGGGGGACAGAACGGCTCTGGCTTCCCAGGGGGACAGAACGATGCCCTGGCTTCCCAGGGGGACAGAACGGCTCTGGCTTCCCAGGGGACAGAACGATGCCCTGGCTTCCCAGGGGGACAGAACGATGCCCTGGCTTCCCAGGGGGACAGAACGATGCCCTGGCTTCCCAGGGGGACAGAACGACTCTGGCTTCCCAGGGGGACAGAACGACTCTGGCTTCCCAGGGGACAGAACGACTCTGGCTTCCCAGGGGGACAGAACGATGCCCTGGCTTCCCAGGGGGACAGAACGGCTCTGGCTTCCCAGGGGACAGAACGATGCCCTGGCTTCCCAGGGGGACAGAACGACTCCGGCTTCCCAGGGGGACAGAACGGTGCCCTGGCTTCCCGGGCTGAGGAAATAGACTCCATTCCCCAGGAAGTCTAACAGGAAGGAGGCCAGGCCAAGACTGAGGGAGACGCGGTGAGTCCTGGGACGCGGCTGGAATTCAGCCATGCCTGAAGCGTTTACCTAGGGATTTTCCCGTTTTCTTATACCATTAAAGGGAAAACAATTCCCTGACCCCGTGGCCTTAAACGAGACTGTGTGGTTCCCTCCGTCATCCGGCCACTCACCCTTCACCGTGACTTTCTGTTCCCCAGTTCCCGGGTGTGCGTGAAGAGCTCCACGTGGACGGACACTTCACCTACAGGGTCTTCCACCCCGAGCCTGGGTGGGACAGGGAAGATGCCGGATATGAGCTCCGTTTCCTCCTCACCCACCGGAGGGACCTCAGTCACCTCCTCCACACCATGTGCTGGCGGCACCAGGTCGCTGAGCCCTGAGGGCACCAGGGTGCCACTGGGAGCCAGGGGTGCTAGGTCGTGGGTTCCATTGCTTCGCTGTGCGGCTTGAGGCTGGTCTCTAACCTCTCTGAGTCAGGGCGTCTGCCTTATTTTCTCCTCCGTTCTCCGCCTCCTGAGCCTGCTTCTCTCTTCTGTCCCCTGAAGGCTGCGGCCTCCCCGGCTTTTCTCCCTCTCCCTTCTGTGACCATCCAATTCCCTTGAGCTCATTCTGGCCCTGGGTGCTGGGACTCAGACAAGTCCTGACCACGAGTCTTCAAAACACATCTGAAAATTCTTTATGGTCCTGGTGTCTGTCCTCCCCGGAACTCACCCTCCTTCCCCAAGTTCCATCACCTTGCGTTCCATCACTCATTTTGTCCTTTCTTTTCCTCCTGCGTCAGCGCTCACCTCTCGCCTGCTCTATTGCTCCAGTTTCGTGCGGCTTTTTGCTCACACCTTGTCTTCGTCCTACCTCTGACACCACACTTTCCTTCGCTCCATCTTTCGTATCCTGTGTCCAACGCCTACTCCAACTCACAAGCCACACATCTCTGCTCAAGACATCTCCCTCTTACACCATGAAAGAGTGGCGAGCCATGACCCATCTATGGCTAGCCTCCCACATGCCCATCTCTGAATTGTCCTCTGAGGAGCGCTTTCCGGCGGCTGCGAGGCTGTCTCCACATCGAGTGTACACATCCTCCCAGGTTCCTATCCCTTCCCATGGAACATTCTACCTACTTCCCACCCTCCCACTCCTTTGACTGTCCCCATACACGCGCTTCCAGGGCGTGGCCATGTCTCCTCTTCTCGGTACCTACCACTACAACTGCGCTCTGGCACCTGATGTATCTCCTTCTCCCCGTGGTGCGCCTGTTATCCTCACGCATAGTCTACCTTGCGTCCTACTCTGCTCCATCACCGGTCCCACCTCGGCTCTTCCTCCTGTCGCTCCTGCTCCTCCTCCCTCCTTAGGTCTCCTCCTGTGTGCACTCACGCGTCCTCCGTGTCCTCCCTGATACGCTCCTCGAGCCTCCCGTCCCTGTTCGCGCTCGAAGGGCCATGGAGTGCGAGGACTGAAATGCTCCGTGGCTGCAGCACAAGCTCAAGTGGGCTCGACTTATACCCTCTTCCAGCCCATCACCCGCTCCCCTGACCCAACAAGCTGGCGCTACTTCCCCCAGGCGCAGGGTATCAACCATGTCGCGCGTCCCGTGCGACGCATGCGCTGTACATAGTGACCCCTTAATGGGGCATGTTGCCTCCTAAGCATAGCTAAATATCTCACCCTCCTCCTCACTCCTTCTGTCCTAGTCGGCGCACGTGAGGGTAGCCTTGCTGACAGCTGCGATGCCAGGCACAGGTACGGGATCTCTCACAGAGTGGAGACCAAGGCTGCGTCTACCTCGAAACTGGGCGATTCTCGAGGGCCGAGATAACATACTCAGCGCAATTTCGTTTGGGATGCGACAAACCCTCATCTTGGTTTTCCCTAGCCAAACAAAATTCCTCAGCTCTGACGTATGCCTGGAGGGTATGCCAAATTGTGGCAAGGAGACCGACTCTGTACCCATCTACACCAGTGTGTGGAAAGAGGGACAGAGTTGCAAGGACGTGCTTTTCTCCATAGGTGATGCTCAGAGATGCCCTCCACAGGCGTCTCGTAAGCGACCTCAGCACTTGCAGTTACAGGGACCCTACAGAAGCTAACACTTGAGCGCGTACCAACCCCCCTAACCCGATTCCCAGAAGCCACGTGCCAAAGTGGTGCCCTGTGGGATGGAGAGTCCTCAAGATGAAGTCCACCGAGCCACTGAACTGCACTGGAGGCCAAACCACAAAACTCAGCTGTGTCGAATTTGTCCCATTCCACTCAATCCCTCAGCGCATTCCAGAAATCAGACTAGCCCCACCTAAAGACTTTCCACTTGAGAGCGCGCACCGAGGTAGACAAACCCTCTAAAGGAGCTAAACCCCACAATAGGCACCAAGGAGTAGGTGAGAATGATTAGTGAGTTGAGGGCCAAATGGTAGCGGATGGCGGCTCCAAAGTTCCAACCTGTTGCCTGAAGTTTCACCGATACTAGGCTGACGAACCAGCCAGCGTAGAAATAAGTAGAATTGGCCCATTAGAGGCCAGGTACTCAGAGGGATACGGTGGGCAGCACACCTTCTAAGGTACCCGTGAACATCCTCTGCGACAGCGCACAGAGGAGTTCTCTACCTCGCTCACTCTCGTGAGGTAGTTTCAAAAGCCACCCTGGCACCTACACTGCAACTGAGTCCAGACTTCGTACTAGGCCGAGGCCAACAGCATACAATACTCGAGAATCCACGCCTCCAGCATCTACGGCTGGCACACACCTTTAATCCACAAAGGACAGTGAGTGGCCGGCGGATAGAATGCGTAAGTCAACCCTCCCACCCGTTTGAGATTCTCAAAGTGCGATATACCTGGCCCACAACCTATCCCAGAAGTGAATTGGCAGGAAAAGGTGGTGGAAGTATTAGCTTACAGGCGACGGCAAGCAACCATTTCAAGCTAGCGAGGGCGTATGGTCCCGTCGGCGAGTAGAATAGAGGCTAATTTTAGGCTGATGGTACTCTCGGAAGTAAGTATGAGCACGTGACCCTGTCCTTCCCCTAGTGTTGCTAGTCTTGGAGGAGTTATGAGGTAAAGGGGAAGTTCATGTGCCGGCCTACCTTTCAGTTTTGCTGGCTGGTCACCAAGGTTTACGAAAGAGCTGAGCAGTTTTACAACTCTACGGTTTTTAGCATTAGCAGCTCATGGCCGATGGATCCCAGATGAAGAAGGAAGCATGGAAGGAGAATCACAGAACAAGCTGGGTGAGAGATGCATGCCTATAACCCCAGCACCCAGAAGGTGGAGACAGGAGAACCATGAGTTCAAGGCTAGCCTGAGCTACATGAGACCCTTTAGAAGGGGGGAGAGAAGGAAGGGAGGCGGGCAGGCAGCCTGGCCACAGCACAGGAACCAAGAGGGATGTTGGTGGCAGAGACACCTGACCACGTGGCCAAGAACACGTTGAAGGTGACAGTGGTGGGCAGCCTGGGCACTGAAGGTAGGAAAAGCATTAAAGGAGCGGGAACAGCAGGGACAAGGATCTGAACGTGTGAGAGAAACGGTGGGTTGGGGCTCCGAGTGGCTTTGTACGGTGGAGTGTGAGGGCGGATGGGGCGGCTAAGAGGTGTGGCGGGAGGGTGGCGGGAGGCCTCCCAGGTCCTCCAGGTCTTTCCCTAACCCCAGACAAAACAGGATGCTCCCATATGACTTCTTCCCCATCTTTAGGCTGCGTCTTTGTTAAGAATGTGGCTCAGGTTAGGCATGGCAGTGTGTGCCTTTAATTCCAGCAATCAGGGGGCAGGAGCAGGAGGATCTCTTTGAGTTCAAGGCCAGCCTGGTCTACATAGCCAGTTCCAGGGCAGCCAGAACTAAACAGAGAAACCCTGTCTCAAACCCTCCACAAAAACAGTATAGCTCAGTGGCAGAGTGTTTACCTAGCAGG
>NW_023505869.1:0-13000 GCF_004664715.2 Peromyscus leucopus | reverse complement strand
GAACAATAATACTATAAAAAAGACGTACAGACAGGATATAGCTCTCTTTCGGAAAGCTGGGACAGCAGAAGGAAGGTGAGATTTTAGCTCTGAGTTCTGACCTCTTGGCTTTCTCTTTTACATTGTTTCTGTGTTTCTTATTTAATAAGACGATTGGTTACATCTACATCTGGCGCCCAACGTGACAAGAATCCATTAAAAAACGCTTTGTTGGGGTAAAAAATGATGAACTGACTAATTTGTTCAAAACCTTAGTAGGTGACAAGGACTTAAATAGTCCAAGAGAATTATCACCTGAAGATGAGAAAGAATTAGCCTTGGTAGAAAAGAAAGTGCATGAAGGACACGTGGATCGTATTGATCCAAAGCTGGATTGAATTTTGGTTATTTTACTTTCTAGGCGTTCTCCTACTGGAATATTAATGCAGAGGGAAGATATTATATTGGAATGGATATTTTTACCAAATAAACCAAATAAAAAATTAAAAACTTATGTGGAAAAAATCTCTGACTTGATTTACAAAGGAAAATTGAGACCGTCAATTAGCAGGCATAGACCCAGCAGAAATTGTCATACCATTAACTAAGGAGGACATTGAAAAATTATGGACAGAAAGTGAACCTTGGCAAAGAGCTTGCAGTAATTTTTTGGGAGAAATTAACAGCAAATATCCCAAAAGCAATAGAATTGATCTTATAAGGAAAGCTGATTGGATCTTGCCTTGAATTGTACGGCAAAAACCCATATCTGGAGTTTGTACATTTTATACAGATGCCAACAAAGAAGGAAAGGCAGGTTACATATCAGAAAATTTAAGTAAAGTGGTTCAAAGTCCGTATAATTCAGTTCAAAAATCAGAATTGTATGCTATTCTGTTGGTATTAAGGGATTTTTCAGAACCTCTCAACATAGTAACTGACTCTCAGTATGCTGAAAGAGTGGTGTTACATATTAAGACTGCAGAATTTATTCCTGATGCTTCAGAATTAACTTCACTATTTATTCAATTACAAGATACAATCAGGAAAAGGAATCATCCTTTATATATAACTCACATTTGATCCCATACTGGTCTGCCAGGCCCTCTAGCATAAGGCAATGATGAGATTGATAAATTATTGATAGGAAATGTGCTGGAGGCCTCAGAATTTCATAAAAAACATCATGTCAATAGTAAAGGTTTAAAAAATGATTTTTCCATAATCTGGCAACAAGCCAAAGAAATAGTAAAGAAATGTCCTACTTGTTCCTTCTACAATCAAATGCCATTACCAGCAGGATGTAACCCAAAGGGTACTCAGAGAAATGAAATCTGGCAGATGGACGTGTTTCACTTTGCAGAATTTGGAAAACTGAAATATGTACACCACACCATCGATACGTATTCAGGATTTCAATGGGCAACTGCTTTGAGTTCTGAAAAAGCTGATTCTGTAATCACTCATTTGCTAGAAGTTATGGCCATCATGGGTATACCTGCACAAATCAAAATTGACAATGCTCCATCATATGTCTCTGTTAAAATGAAACAGTTTTTTGCTTATTATAATATAAAGCATATTACAGGCATACTACATAATCCTACAGGTCAAGCAGTTATAGAAAGATCAAACAGAACTCTAAAGGATATGCAAATAAACAGAAATGGGTAACAAAAACTCCCAGAAATAGACTGCATAATGCTCTTCTAACTTTGAATTTTCTGAATGCCAATGAGAAAGGAACAACAGCTGCAGAGAGACATTGGATAATAGAAAAAACTACAGAATTAAATCAGCCTATATACTTTAAGGATGTGCTGACCTCAGAATGGAACCCAGGGTATGTATTACATTGGGGACGAGGTTTTGCTTTTGTTTCTACAGGAGAAGATAAGCTGTGGGTACCATCAAAATTGATAAAGGTTCGATTTGAACAAGAGAGAAATATTAATTAGAGGAGGTGATAGTTCATCAACCAGCATGAACATCCAATTTAAACTAACTTGTACCAGTAACACATGCCTTTTCATTTAATCAGATAATAATTTGCCAAAAAGGAACATCCCCAAAATTAGTCTTGGGAAAGGTTTTTGTTTTTGTCTTTTAGGAGAATGAAGGTTAAGGTATCTGAAGAACACTGGACAAATGAGACAACTGAAGAAAGGGACAAATCATCTATCCCAAGAAACAGAATGAAACGGTGTATGGGTATATATTATCTAAAAAATTTTATGTCTTCCTAAATGTTTGTTTCTGCTTTTCTCTAAAGATTTAACACTATTGGTCTTCTAATAGTCCCAGTTCAATTAAAATTTAAAGCTGACTTTGGAGTTGGAGATTGTCTCTCTCCTTCTTTAAACTCAAACATGTTGTTAAAAGGAAAATGCAAACTCCCTGTATCATGCCAGAATAAAAGAGCCATCTTCTGCTATGGTACAGGACAAAAGCAAATTTAATTAAGGGACTTTTCTATTACTAATCTCAACTCTTTGATTCTATTCTGATTCTTTAAACTTTTCTTAAAGTATGAATTTTATATCAAAATTTACAAGATTAATATATATATATATATATATTTATACATTTTAAACTTTGTTAAGATATGAATGGTCATATAGAGTACTAACAAATTCTAAAAAAAAAAAAAAAAAGAAGGCTTCAATTACCTGCATATACATGTCTTTGTGTTCGAGTCTCTTATCAGTTTTCTGCAGGAAATCACGGCCAGGCCTAACATCAACTGAAGTCTCCAGAAAGAAGATGGGGCCCCACAACAACAACAATTCCACATGGATAATAATAATATCATTAAGCTGACAAACATCATCCACAGATCAGCTTTGAACTACAAGGTGCTGAGAGCAATTTTGAGATAACTAGCTGAGATGATCCAGTCTCAAAGACTACTTGAATAAGGACTTGAGATAAACCCTGAACTTTGTCATTATACACAGACTGGATAATGAAGGATATAGTTACCTTTCCTAGAATTTGACAATTAACCTAAAAGTTTTCTTTCAGGATAAAGAAAACTTTGCCCATACCAGCAGGAAGCAATTTTAAGAATACGACGCCCACATTCCCAAAGAGGTGGTGTGGGGCGGGTGGTTTTTTGGTCTTTTTAATGGGTTTTGGGTCTGGGATAATTTTCAGTATTTAGGGGGGTTGGTTACAAGTTATTGTCAAGGGTTAGGAAAAAGGCTAAGCAAAGGAGATTAGATTTAAGGTTCTTGTTTAAAAGAAGAAGAAAGAAAGAAAGAAAGAAAAGAAAGAAAGAAAGAAAGAAAAAAGAAAGAAAGAAAGAAAGAAAGAAAGAAAAAGACAATTACTAATTTTAAATACTTTACATTGGATTGAATTGTTTTATATTGTATACAAATTTGAAACTGATATTGTTAGAAAATGCTATATGTATATTTCTAATTGTATTTATACCATTCATTTAACAATGTAATGCAAATTTCTGATCCTTGAATGTTATTATTGCCGACTATTAGGATATAAAGAAATGAAAGTTAGTAGTTAGACATTACAATAGAACTTGTAGTCATATTAGATATGTTTTAAAAATTGAGCAGAGATGTTTTAGACAGGTCATCTTCAAACCCTTCAGAGATCTACAGAATATGGCATTTAAAATGTTTTAATAACTTAGAAATTTTTCTTTTTTTGAGACATGTCGGCTCCTGGCAGTACCAATCTACTTCAGAGAAAATATGGGCATTGAAGAAACTGCATATGGAGTCAACTTTCATTGTGGCAAAAGTTAGCCACTGGACAACAAAGTATCCTCAAATCAACAAGACAAAATGGACAGACAGAACATGAAACAAGGGACTACTGATTCTTGCCAAAACAAGTGTGGTTATGGCTTTATTAAAAAGGCATCCTCTGAGGCCAGGACAATATGGCCCCATCCCTGAAGTGGCTTTCGCAATCCGGAAAAGATACAGTGCCCTTTTCTTCGAAGGCAGCTTAACAGGCAGAGGGCCGATGGCTTCTGTTGTGCAATGGAACAGCAGCTGAAAGCTCACACCTCTTGATAGTAGACTGGCATTTAATAGAGGGATGTGGAGAAGAAGGGGATGCTGAGATGAAGCCATATATACACAGCCAAGAAGAATGAACAGCTGAATTAAAAAACTGTCAACAATTTCCAGAATTTAAAATCCTGAATCATGACAGGACACTAGTGGAATTCAGGTGTTTCTGGTACATGGACTGCTCTCACCCAATGTGAGGTTGAACTGTTGACCTTGTGTACATCCTACATCACAAATGAGTCTGTCAGATACACTAAGCCTATATGCTGAAGATGATGCCCCAACACCTCAGGTGACTGCCCAGGCAGCTGGCTGTTTCTGTCAACTCACAAATTTTTGGAAGTTGCTTGCATGCACTTCCTGTTTTTATTTTTGTTAGCTAATATTATTCCCTTCTTGGGTCTCTGAGGGAGTTGGAGATTAGTTAGTTATGGTTGAAGATTAGTTAGTTATAGTTGAAAATTAATTAGGATAGAAAGTGCATTAGATACATTTTGGATTTACCAAAATAGGATAGATAATGGAATTATTTTCTCTGATTTGTCAAATACCTGTTTAGGTATTTATCATTGTATATATTGTATATAGTTATTGTACTTTTGTATATAGTTTTTCTTTTGTTAGTTATAACCTTTTGCTTTCTTTTTCTTTTTATTAAAATAGAAAAGGGAAATGTGGTGGTAAATCTAATTGTACTGAAATGTGATTTTGATTGTTTGTTAATAAATAAAGTTGCCCAGGGGTCAGAGCTATTAGAGCCATAGACAGAGTGTGGCGGTGGTGGCACACGCCTTTAATCCCATAGATCTCTGTGTGTTCAAGGATACAGCAGCATTGGAGACATATGCCTTTAAGACCTAGGGGGCTATACATTCAGACAGTGATGAGCAGTCACGTGTTTGGGTTTACAACCAATGAGAAGGCAGAACAATAAACTTTACTATAAAAAAGACGCGACAGGATATAGCTCTCTTTTCGGAAGCTGGGACAGCAGAAGGAAGGTGAGATTTTAGCTCTGAGTTCTGACCTCTTGCTTCTCTTTTATATTGTTTCTGTGTTTCTTATTTAATAAGACGGTTGGTTACATCAACACTCTGGCCTTTACTGCATTGTCTTTTACTAGCTGCACTTCAACATCCTCTCTTGCTATTAAGTCACCAGATAGCCTTGCCTCGGGCAGCTTGTGAGCTCTTGAGCAAAGGAATGTTTACTTCTTTATGGACCCTAAAGTCAGAGCAAAGAGTTTTTATACCATAACAAGTTTTTTTGGTGTAGAAATTCAGATGCTTTTGCAAAGAGATCTGCTACAGGAGGAAGCCCAACAAGTTGTCCCCAAGTGGGCTAACAAATGACAGGAACAGCTACCAATTGGACTTTAGAGTGGCCTTTCCCTTCACATAAATGTCTTTCTCCACAGATCCATATGACTTATTCCTTTATGTTCTTCAGATATCCATTTAAGTACTGACTTGGTTTTTTAAATGTTTTTATATTTCTTTATTTTCACATTGTGTGGGTGTGCACACTCATGTCCGTGTGCATGGGTACACGCGAGAGGGTGCATGGGTGCTACAGTGTGAGTGTGGAGGTCAGAAGACAACTTGGAGTCATCTCTACCTTTTCCCATGTAAGGACTGGGGATCGAAGTTGTGTCCTCGGGATTGGAGGCAGACCCTTTCACCTGCTGAGCCTCTCACCAGCCCTAAACGTTACCTCCCACGGAATTTCTATGCCCTTTGGCGATACCCAAGCATAGTAATCAAAGACGTCTTCCATGCCCTCCTACCTCTCCTGTTCCACACTCGTAATGGTTTGCATTACTCTCTTATTTCCTGTGGCACCTTGCAAAGCAAAAGTCCTTATTTGTTATGCTAACAGAGTATCCCCCCCCCTCTCTCTCTTTCTCTCTCTCTCATTAAAACAAAAACCCCCAAAGGAAGGGATTTTAGTCTGTTTGTTCACTTTACATACTTCATGTACCCCAAATAATACCTGACACATAGTAGATGCTTAAATATTTAATGAATTGATTGAGTAAATACGTTGACACAGCCTTTGGGATTGCTCTCAAGTTATATCTTGTTTCTGACACAAGTCATGACATTTAGTCAGGAGATAGCACACTCACAAAATAGGACTAGAGGACACATAGGTAGTTGGAAAACATGAAAAGTAGCCTGTGAATTGTATATAAACTGACCACATGATTGCCAGATTGGTTCAGTTAGGAGAGGTGGCAGGCTTGGACAGGTGTCAATTTGTGCCCCTCCTGAGGTTCAGCTTCAGGTGTATAAACTGACAGCATTTCCACTCCTGGTGTGGTTAAGGGGAGGATTTTTAATTATAGATAAGAGAGAGAGAGAGAGAGAGAGAGAGAGAGAGAGAGAGAGAGAGAGAGAGAGAGAGAGAGAAAGGGGGAGGATGAGAGGCAGGAAGGGAGGGAGGGAGGGAGGGAAGAGGAAGGGGAAGGAAAGGGGGAGAGAGAGAGAGAGAGAGAGAGTAAGGGGCAGGGTGAGAGGCAGGAAGGGAGGGATAGGGAGGAGTCAGAGGCATCTGGAAGAACACAGAGTATAGAGAGAATGAAGTAGACTGAACATGGCCAGCAGACTGGACATGGCCAGGGCGATCTGTGAGAGAGGGGAGAACAGCAGGGATGAGTAGACAACATAGCCAGAAAAGCAGGGGTGCAGCAGTGCTGAGGGGAGAGAGAGAAAGAGAAGAGTGAGAAGAGTAGATGGATGAGGAGAATGAGAAGCTGCTGGGGAGGGTTAGGGTAGAGGAGGAGGTGAGAAGAGCATGGACTCTGAAATGTGTAACAGGCACTTGTGACACTGAGGGAGCCTGGAGGCTGCATGGGTTTTGGTGTGCTAGTAGGTGCCACAGATAGCCATTTGTCCCTTCTGCCAGTGATAAGAAATCGCTCCTTTGGGACTGCCTTCATGGTTCCTGAGGAATGCTGGCTTTTATCTAACTGCCAGAAATCCTCCTATAGTCCAGGACGGAGGCCATTTCTGGATATTTGGACCACATCTTGAGTTTGGGAAACTGGAATTTCCTTTTTCCTTTGTACCTTACAAATTCAGTGTTCTTTTTTGTTTGTTTTTGAGGGTGTTGGTTTGTTTGATTTTGTTCGTTTGTTTGCAAGTACACCATCTTATTAAATAAGAAACACAGAAACAATGCAAGAGAGAAAGCCGAGAGGTCAGAGCTCAGAGCTAAAATCTCACCCCTTCCGCCTGCGGTGTCCCAGCTTCCCGAATAAGGTTCTATTTCCTGTCTGTTCATCTATTTAAAGTATTTTGTTCTGCATTCTCATTGGTTGTAAACCCAAACACATGACTGCCTCGTCACTGTCTGAATGTACAGCCCCCTAGGTCTAAGGCATATGTCTCCAATGCTGGCTATATCCCTGAACACACAGATATCTATGGATTAAAGGCGTGTGCCACACCGCCACACTCTTGCTATGGCTCTAATAGCTCTGACCCCCGGGCAACTTTATTTATTAACATACAATCACATTTCAGTACAATTAGATTACCACCACACCTTTAGATCTCAGAAAGGTTAGAAAAATGTATCTTTGGGAGTCCATATAAAACAGTAGAAAGACAAATTTCTGCATCAGACCTGAATCCAAAGCCCAATTTGCTACTAACTAGTTGTGTGATGTCATTCCAGTTACAAAACCTCAGTTTTTCCATGTAATTATTTGTCCCCTTGTAGTATTTTCTAAACAATATTCAGTCAAAAAATGTACTCTGACAGCTGTTCCTTGCGAGATAGAGATTCTAGGAACTGAAGAGATTGCTCTGCTTTTAAGAATGGTTAGAACCGCTCTATTGCACTCTTTAATTTCCTCCTTATAATTTAAATGACATGTAACACTTGTACTTAGAGGGCTAGAGGACTCAAGTTCGGCTTCCGACACCTACAACAGGCAGCTCACAACTGCCTTAACTCCAGATTCAGAGGATCTAAAGCCTTCTTCTGGCCTCCACAGATACCTGTACACACATGACATACACACAGATACACAAATATAAATATAAAACAATCTTTTCAAAAAAGGAAAAGTGAATACCATGAATATCTGCATTTAGAGAAATTTGGATTTAGCAAAAATTATACCGGTTTTTTTATCTGGAAGAGGTCTCAGAGGCATTAATAGATTTATCTGTGCTGTGCATAGTCAATATGGTGCTGTATTTCCCATATGTAATTGGCTGCTAAATATTTGTTTTTGTGGAACCACTGTATGTCTTGAGTCACCATTTGGAAAACTATTTGAATAGTTTTTTTTTTTAACTGTCATACTATTTAAATGTTTGTTTTCATTATTGACACAGAGAGAAAGATACTACATTATCTCCTACAAGAATCTATAAAAAAAAAATGAACATTTAAAAGTAAAAAGTCGAGCTTGATCTGGTGACAAAGGCCTTTAATCCCAGTTACTCAGGAGGCTGAAGCAGAACTGGAAATTCAAGGCTTGCCTGTGCTACTAGTGAGTTCAAGGTCAGCATGGGCAATGTAATGGCATCCTATCCCAAAATAAAAAGTGAAAGAGGGCTGGGGGTGTATCTCAGCGCCAGAGGACCTGAGTGAACTGGTCCAAATCCCCGAGAGCGCAATAAACCAACAAACCTCTTAGATATTGCAATGTACCAAGGGTTACGTGTAAGGGGGATTGGGAATATATTTGTCAAGGAATGAAAAGTATCATTTAGACAGGAGTAAGTGCTGGAGATCTATTGAACAACAGTGACTATGTTTAGTAACACTCTATTGCACTCTGGAGTTTTCTTCCTTATAGTTTTAATTGATACATAACACTTATACTTAGAAAGCTGCTGAGAGAAGAGATTTCTGGTGTTTTCACTAGAAAACATATGGTAAATGTATAAGGCAATGTCTATTTTAAGTACCTGAATTTGTCTATGCCACTATATATGTATGCCTCAAAATAGCATGTTGTGCAAATTTATTTTCAAGGAAAGAAAACAATGAAGGAAGGGAGTAAAGAAAAGGAAAAATCATTTTTACAACTAATAAATAATTGGAAAAGAACCAAGGAAGAATACAACATTTTTTAAAACTCTATTTTACTACCAAATACCTGGAAACAAACCCAAGAAGTACATGTAATTTATTCTTAAAATTCTACCTAAGGACAAAAAAATGGGCTGTTTTCGTCAGCAAAATTGGCAAATCATTATCTAAATTGAGCAAGAAAACAGAGACAATACAGAAGTTACTAAAAGTATGAAAGAAAGCAGTGATACTATTCAAATAATATGAAGAAAAAGTATTAAAAGAGAATATCATGAACAATTTTAAGGATGATAGAAGATTGTGAACAAGTCTATGCCAAAGAGTAAAACTGCTCTGAAAAAATGGCCAAGGTTCCAAAAATACTCAGACTTCCCAAGCTGACTCAAGAAGACAGAGAACACTGTGATGGGATCTAAAAGGAATGCAACTCCATTGTCGTTTGAAAACTTCCCACAAAGGAAAGCCTGGGTCTGCAGGATCTCTATTGAGTTCTAATAAATAATCAAAGCATTTTGGAGCTCTAAAACAGCTCCAAAAAGACAAGAAAGGGACACTTTCCACTCATTCTATTCCTCTAGAATTGCGTTGGTACCAAAACACAGATGTTATAAGAAGAAAATAGAATGACAATCTAGTATCCTTTATAATTTAAATACAAAAACCTCAACAAAATACTAGTAAATCAAGTTCAGTAGTGTATTAGTTTTATGACAAAATGCTAATTCTTCCAGTAACACAAGGATGATTGAACATAAGACAATTAATGTGATATAACACATTAGCAGAATAGAAAAAAAGCCATATATAGAAAAAGAATTTGAAAAAAATACAGAATTCTTGCATGGATAAAAAAAAAAAGCACAACACAAATGTTTTTATATCAAGAAAGCTCTAAAGAAGCCATAATAGTAACAAATGAAAGGTGTGGAAAGATGCCTGGGTGGGTATCACACTTGCCACATGAGTGTGGAGACCTGATTTCGAATCTCCGAACCCATGTGAAGCCAGGCTCAGTAGTACATGTCTGGAATCCTGAGCTCCTACAGTGAGACAAGAGATGGAAGAATCCTGGGAAGCTCGTGGGCCAGCTAGCCTGGTGTTGTCAGGAGCAAACAGAGCAACAAGGAGGCAGGGGTTGGTTGGGCTTAAAGATGGACTGAAGACAGCATAGTTGCTCCATCTTTCACACAACTTTTGTCCCTACACTTCACCCTTCTATTTATGATCCCCATCTTCATTTTCTACAAAACCCACACCACTACTGCTTTACTGTGTTTTTATTCTCTCTCTTCATACTCATGCCCTCACTAATGAATACACCAGTACACATACTACTGTTGGTGCTCATTCACTCCCTAACACGACTGGTACCCAAGGAGTGATTTGGTACACAAGGCACCTGAAGTTATTTGGTACATAAGGAGTTTTGCCGTGAGTATTGCTCTATTTTCATAGTCTACCTCTTGATAGTGACTGTTGTTTCAAATAGTATTCGACTCTTTTTTAATTGTTATTGATTCTTTGGGAATTTCACATCATGCACCAGGATCACACTCATTTTTCAGTCCTTCCATGTCTGCCCCCAACCTTTGTGACCTCCCCTCCAAAAAAATAAAAAAAGAAAAATTAATAAAAATAAAAATCAAGCCCAATTTGTGGTATCTATATATGCACAGGAATATGATCAAACTCTCAGTGGCCTTCCCCTTAAATAGAACTGAGTCATCCCCCCCCCACTGCACCCACGCCAGAAGCCATCAATGTGGAGAACTAACGTCAGCATCCTTATCACACGTTTTAAGAGTATTCTTCTACTCGTAGGAGGAATGATGGGACTAGAGCCCGGTGCCCTGGTAAACAGAAATGACTCGCCAAGCCTACTACCATCTCGTCCCTCCTGCACATTGCAAAACATTTCCACTGGAAAAGCTGACATGAAAAGGAAGGCGACTGACTAATGGTCCAACTCCAGATCTGCACATCCCAATGCAAGAGCACATGTGTCATGAAAAACCAAGATAACACACCATCCCCAAATGACCAATCTCACATTAACAGTGCAAAATGAGTGTCTTCAAGGAAATTCCAAACAAAAAGTTCCAAAGAATCATTAAGATATTAAAAGAAATCAAAGAGAAAAAAAATCCTAAGTACACAGTCCCAGAGCTTAATGAAATGAAGAAGTCAATGTCTGGTATGAAAATGGGGTTTAATTAAGAGACAGATAGGGCAGAGAAGCCACACCGAAATCTGCAAATAAAATCTTAATGAGTTAAGTACAAACCTCAGGGAAAACTGTCACCGACAGAATGGATCATGGAAAGGACAGAATATCAGGGTTTAAAGACAAGATAGAGATACCAGAGCTTTCAGTCCAAGACAAAATAAATTAACAAAAACATATAGATGGAACATGTGAGATGTTTGAGACATCTTGAAAAGACACAATCTAAAAATTATGAACATTGACTAGAACAGCAAATAGATAGGAACAGAAAAGAAATTCCCATATCACTTCATAATTAAAACACTAAATATTATTAAAAAGAAGAAGCAACTGAAGACAGCATATTGAAAGCTCCAAGAAAACACAGATCCATATATCAAGCCAAACCCACCAAAACAACAATGACTTCTCAGCAGAAACTTTAAAAGCCAGAAAAGCTTTAAACAATGTATTCAAAGTTTTAAAAGGCTCCTACTACCAACCCAGGCTATTTTGTGCAACTGTCTGTCATGATTGAAGGGAAAAAAAAACTTTGCCCAATAAAAGCAGACTTAAGTAATATATGACCACAAAGCCTGCTCTTCAGTGAATACTGGAAAGAATTCTTCAGGCTGAAAAATAATAATAAATACATCCAAAATTCTACAGAGGAAAAAAAAACCCAAGAGATTCTAGAAGGGGAGTTAAACAAAGATTAGAGAAACACCAGACAGTATAAAACCAGAAAAATGACATAATTTCAATAATAACTCTGAATGCTAATGATCTTAATTCCCCAACAAAAGATACAGACCAACCAACTGGATCAAAAATCAGGATCCACCTATTTGCTATCTTTGAGAAACACATCTCCCCATTAAAAAGAATTCCTTATGGTGAAAGAAGGGAAAATGTATTTCAAGCAAATGGGATTGGGAAACAAAGTGGGCATCACTATAATATCTGACAAATTAGATTTTAAACCAAAGTTATTTAGAAGAAATAAAGAAGCTCACTTCATATTGACTAAAGGAACTGCCATCAAGAAGACAGTATAATTATAAACATACTCACCCATCACAGGTGCACTCGATTTGATAAAACAAATACTCTTAGATATGAAGTCAGATTGATCCAACACAGTAGTAACTTTAATGTCTGATTCTCACCAATAGACAGATCATCATGACAAAAAAAAATAGCAAAACATTGGAAGTAGAAGGCATAATAGATCAACCGACCCTTACATCTACACAACATCACTCACACACTGTGAAATATGCATTCTTCTCAGGGGCCATAGCACTTTCCCTAAAAGAGATCATAAAACAGGATGGAAAGCAAGTCTCAACAAACAAAAGGAAATTGAAATAACTTCTTAATATCCTATCTGATAACAATTGAATAAAGCTAGAAAAAAAGGGCCTGTAGCTTTATAATGCTGGTGCCGCCTTTCACTTGCAGAGGTCTAACCCAGGGAGAAGCGTGGAAGTGCTCATCCTGCAGCTGGTACAAAGCCTGCTTCTGCAAATTCACAGAGGGTAGTAAAGTCACCTGGAAAAAAAACTTGCTACAAAAGCTGGTCTCAAACACGCTCCCTCTACTGGAGGGGTGAAGAAATCTCATCATTACAGGCTGGTACAACAGCACTCCATGAAATCCGACAATATCAGAAGCCCACTAAACTGATTCATAAGCTCCCCTTCCAGTGTCT
>NW_023505868.1:0-51000 GCF_004664715.2 Peromyscus leucopus | reverse complement strand
TGTGCACATCTATGCCCACAGATGTATATGCACTCATATCACGCATATATTCACCACATATGCACACACACATATACACAGAAATAAAAATTTTAAAATGTACTTATTTTCTTGTCAGTTGTAAAGAACAATCTGCCAGGAAAAGATACCCAGCTAGCCTGCAGTATTAATGGAAAATTTGTTCTCAGTAGAATCCTTTGATGTCACAATCTATGGTTCTCTTGTCCATTATACAAAATAGGACAGTATTATCAAATTACCATCTCATTCCCACTATTTGATACATATTACCATGTAAATGCTACCCAATAGTTATGGCTTTAGAGAATAATGTCACTAAAATGTTTACATGTTTAGTACAGGCAGTTTTTTCCCAAATAATTTCCACCTGGTCCTGAAATCTGATCATGTGATGCCACCAAGAGGGGAGAGCAGACTGGGCATATGCTCATATTTAAAGATGAGTATCCATGACTTATAACACTAAAGACTTTGGTGTGCCAACTGTGGTTTTATTATTTGAAAACAATAAATATATATTATATAGTATATAAATATCTAGTGTATATTATTCTCTATATACTAGAAAATCAGCCAAAGAATATGCTTTTTCAAAATATACTTTGGTTGACTCCTGAGGATATTAAAAAGTTCTAGCCTAGGGCATCTTCCCTGGGAGGAGGTGTTAGAGGGACACTGGGCTTCTTCAAGCTTTCATCTGCAGAGAGAAGAAGAGTAACTTGTTTATTCTCCTCATTCCAAATCTCATATCTTTATAATAGAAAATTTGTTTCTGCCTCTGAGAGCATGAGGCAGAATGGATGTGCACACATACTTAGAGAGTAATAAATGACAGAAGCTGAGAACACCGAACCCAGCCAGCCACCGACTTCAAGAATACTTGAAGTCCCCTATACTACATCCAGGATCCAGGAAGACCTTGTCTCTGGGCATTTATGATCGCATAGGTCACCAATGCTGGCATTTCTCAAGACTATGTGACTTAGAGTGTAAATATGTTTGCGAGGGATTCGTTTCTGATTTTGTCACCAATTTCCCAAGGACATTTCCAAGCAGCAGTTTAGCAACAACAATGGCTAGTGATTTCTACCCTATTCTTTCAGGAGCAGAGACAATCCATCTAGGGACATCTCAAAAGACATCTTCCATAGAAGGGTACAGAGCAGCTCCTCTAGAGACATCTGCTTCCTGTATGTACCTGATGAGCATGTATTGACTTTGTCTTCTGAAAAACGACAGACTAACAATTAATGTCCAAGTAGACT
The DNA here is from genome assembly GCF_004664715.2 of Peromyscus leucopus. Classification (NCBI taxonomy): domain Eukaryota; kingdom Metazoa; phylum Chordata; class Mammalia; order Rodentia; family Cricetidae; genus Peromyscus; species Peromyscus leucopus. The sequence goes on along the minus strand of NW_023505868.1, from coordinate 49,714 downwards.
TTAGACCATGAGGTGAGGACAGACTATACATAAGAATTTGGAGGGCTGGGGTGTGGCTCAATGGTTAAGAAGATTACTGTAGTTCCTGAGGACCTAACTTTTCGTTCCTAATAGCCATGTCAGGTTGCTTAAAACTGCCTGTGACTCCAGCTTCAGGGGATCCAACACTCTCTTCTGGCCTCCAAATATATTCATACCCATATGGGCATATACATGTAAACACATGAATAAAAATAAATAAGTCTTTAAAACATGAATTTTTAAGTTTGTGGGATTTTAAAAGTATTTCTATTTGAACATTTAGTTCCATTGGAAAACCAAGGTTTCAGAGGTTATCTCAAACTTCCCACAGTCCTCAACAAGACCAACAGCAGTAATGCTGGCAGGGATGCTGAGGGAAAAAGAGCCTGTAGATACCGGTGCAGCCACTCTGGGAATCCATGTGGAGGTCCCTCAAAAAGCTCAAAGTAGACTACCTTGTGTTCCAGACATAGCACTCTGAGCATACACCAGAAGGGATCCAAGCCAACATGCTACAAAGACACTAGCACAACCTTATTACAGTGGCAGTGTTCACAACAGCCAGGAGGTTGAACCAGCCTACATGCTCAACAGCAGGGAAATGATGAAGAAAATGAGGAATATACACAATAGTGTTTTGATAATAAAGAATAAAATCATGTCAGTTTCAGGAAATGGATAGGATTCTAAATCATCATGGTGTGAGAAATATGCTGGAGTCAAAAAGGCAAGTATTGTCTCTTCTCTAATATATTAAACAGTGTGTGTGTGTGTGTGTGTGTGTGTGTGTGTGTGTGTACACGCATATAGTAACAGTAGGGACTATTTGAAAGGAAGAAGGAGACAATGAATGGGGGAAAAGGATACCAGAAAAGTTAATCAGCAAATTCAAAAAAAAAAAAAACCAACATAATATACTTGTATTAAAATGTCTAAAAATATTCATTTTGGGTAGCAAAAGAAGGTCAATCCAAATATAAAAATAAACAGTAGAAAACAAATTAGCTGCTATGCATACAGAAACCCCCCTAATGTGAATCCTTGTGGAGTGGGGATGCTATTTTGGAACAAGAGCTATAGTTTCCCTCCTTGGCTGCCCCGAGCTAATTCTTCAGCCTGTGATAATGTCCTCAGCGCTGAAGTTTCAGAGGCTTTGTTTGTTAAATAAGATTGCATTACCCTGAAGTAAATTACTTCTAAGGATTAGGGATTTGCTGTTTCTCTTTAAAGAATCCTCATGTCTGCATGGAGAAAAGTCTGAGTCTGACTGTGGGTGGAGACAGTGTGGGGTTGCTGCGTTCTTCCTGCTGTGATAGCACATATGCACATTTTAGCAGAAATCTGTGCCAGCAGTGTGAACAATAGGTGCGCAGTGCATACATAGTTCTCGGTTGCAGTTGTTTTATTTTTATTCTCTGCTGTTGGTTGCATCGAACCTGTTTCCCAGTTTTCCTTCCTCATACAAGCAATCGCTAAACATAGCCCCGTTTCTATGGGAACCTACTTTAGCGTAGAGATTCCAGAAACAGATTTTATTTGAAAAATAAAGATTGTCAGATTAATACATCCAAATCTGGGCTGTGACCCAGATTTTGTATTTTATGAATTAATTTGACTTAAAAAGAGATGCTTACAATTGGATGAAAATTGTTTCCATGTGATTTTTTTTTCCCCTAGCTGAGTTGAGCTGGTAAAATTTTTGCTTTCTTAGTGAGAGTCAAATTTTTGTCCTTTGTTTAAAGTTTTATTTAACTAATTAGGCAGAAGGGTCTGTTACATGTAGATTCTGTAATTTTGCATCTTCAAAGTAATAAGCACTGTTGGATGATTGAGTAGCAGATGGCACAGGTACAGGTGATGTTTATTTTTTCTAAAACAAGTTGAAAACAGTCTCCATTGATGCTCGAGTGTAGGCCTTAATGAGCTTGCATTACAGCCAATAATATCTCAGTTGTTTTTAGTTTCTGCAGAACATTGATTGGTGTGACTGGGGCAGGTCTGACTGCAACTGTTGAAGGTGTGTTGGTCCCTTTTATCTTTCTCTGGTATTAAATTCGCACTTGTTTTACATTATGTTTTGATGTCTTAGGACAGCTAAAGATAACTGTGAGGTTAGGCCAGAGGGTGAGACAGCTTGTGTGAGAAGATGGGACCACTGGGAGAAACAAACCCTCGGTAGACGTTAAAGCAGTCAAAGGCCAGTCTTCAAGAGAATCATATCTCCATAAAGCAGCCTGCCTGGGAGGAGGGAGCCTCTGAACAACGGAACATGAAGGGATACCACCAGCGAGAAAGCTGTACTGGGAGAATTTCCCCATACCTTTCTCATTCTGAGTACAGAACATTTGGGGTGGTACACAAAAGCGGAATGAGAAACCATACTGGAAGATTCCTCTTAATTTTGCAAAGAAGTCATTGGGAGTGAAAACAAAAGTCTCTCCACTGAGGAGTGGTTTTGAATCCGTCCACTGTAGAGATAAATGTCCGTTTGAGCTCAGATGACTTATCACGACTCTGCATCTCGGCTGTTGGACTTCTTGAGCCTTCAGGGCAAGGCTTGAGCGAGTCCCTCCATTCATGACCCTGCTCGTGGGTCTGTTGACTGTTGTGTTAGGGCAGTCTTCCTTCCAGCAACTGCTTTTACTGCCTGATCACGTGTAGACCAACAGATGACCACAGTGCCTTGGGCTTTTCCACCAGAACCAATCACAACTGGAAAGGAGCAGGTAAGTGCTTTCAGCGGCTGTCTTTGGTTTTTGGTGGAAGGAAGTTTTGGTACTTGGTTTTAATGAGCAAAGAAATACCCAGAATTAATGATAGGCCTTTGAAGGATAGTGGTGTTGTAGTCACAATGTATGAAGTTTTGAGAGAAAATGTATGAAGTTTCTGAGAAATAATAAAAGGCAGGGCAAGTCTTGTGTGTCATGCGAAATGTCTTTGTGTACATTATAGAGGAAGAAATGTAAGATATCAGGAAATCGGTTAGGTTCTTTTGTTTTTAAGTTAGCACACACGGGAACATTTCGTTATATTTTTAATCATGTGCACCATTACATTGCAATGCTCTTACACGCCCTCCCCCACTGTCTTCCTCCATTACCTCTGCTCACCATTGTCTGTCTATGTCCCTTCCCCCAAACTGTCCACCTTTTTATTTTTTTATTTTTATTTTTTGCACTTAATATTCTGTTTCATCTTGAAGCACATTAATATGCTATATTTATTTAACACCATATCTTTATCCCCTGTCTTTTATGCTAATTTTCTTTAAAATAATGACTTAAACTACATAGATTAAGCATATAAATGGATACATAAATACACATATACATATTTACATACATGTACACACATATATGATACGGTAAGCTAAACTACATTGACTATTAAATTCCAATAATCACTAAAGCAATAAAGCAGAACATCATTGTTTCTATGTGAAACAGGCTTAGAAAGAGACTCAGTCATGCTGTCTCCAGCACCACAAAGATGCTTTTAGAGGACCAGGTTATGATAGCCTCTCTCATATCCAACAGGTAGCTTGTGAACCCAGTTGTCCTGATTTTCTCTATGACAGTCTGCAGAGGAGAGAAGGAACTCAGCAGCACATGCCACTCCTGACCATGTCCTCTGGAACAATCTCTGGGACATGGCCACATCTGACTGAAAGGAAGGCTGAGAAATACTACTCAGTTGTATGCCTAGGAAGGATGAAATGTAGTGGGGTTCCCAACCACCAATATTTTACTTAGTGTTGTATTCTTTTCCTATGTTTTCTTCTTAGCATGAGTAGTTATTACTTCCAAACATCCTTTACTTTGACATCTTTTGTATTTTTCTCTTCTGTGTCCTAGCTGTTTATTTTTGATGAAGAAAAGAGAGAAGAAATTCAACCTGGGAGACAATAGGAAGCCAGTCTTGAGGTAGTTCTTTGGTGTAATTGAATATTTATTTATTTATTTATTTATTTATAATTTTTTTTTTTTTGGTTTTTTCGAGACAGGGTTTCTCTGTGTAGCTTTGCACCTTTCCTGGAACTCACTTGGTAGCCCAGGCTGGCCTCGAACTCATGGAGATCCGCCTGCCTCTGCCTCCTGAGTGCTGGGATTAAAGGCGTGCGCCACCAACGCCCGGCTATTTATAATTTTTTAACAGAGTTTATCTATTACACCAACCAACAAACAAACAAAAGCAAACAAATACACAATCAGAAAGTTAGTTGTCATCAAGCACAAACCTTCTTGTACTCTTGGCAGAGGAATACAAAATAATTTGCAGAGCAATTTAAATTTATGATGAAATTAAGAGTGACATGGTGTATGGATTAGCAATTCTCACTTTGAGTTATCTTGCCTATGAAAAATATTACACAGGGACCAGGTGAATAACTCAGTGCTCATTTAGCATTTGTGTCCACCTTTTTAAATGTAGTACTTTCTGTTCTTCTTCTCAAGATCTCTTTCTCTATTGTCATGCTCCCTGTTCTAATTTCATGACTAATTTCTAATTTTCATACACATCTATATACCAACACATAGATGTATGGATGCACAGAGATTATTTTATGTCTAGGTTCTACTTGCTGTACATGTCTTTTTGAGTCTTTTCCTACAAGTGTCCTGATTTCAGTTTTCTATATGAATGCAATCCAAATTAATTCTTGAAGGGAGGCATTATTCAATTTTTTTTAATAGCTAGAAGGAGTTTAAACACCTGTCTCATTGTAAAGCAATTGCTTACTGGTGAGGCTATTTGTCTTTTCCCAAATCCTTTCCTCTGCCTTAGGACATGCACACTTTAGCTGTGGGAATGCAAGATAATTCAGGCTTGGTTAGTTTCAAATTAATTTCAAAATTCAAATTCAAATAAATTTCAAAACTGCTTTAAGTTAGTTTCAAACTTAAATCATATACACTTAGATTTGAAAAAGACCAAAATTTAAACACTAAATTAGTGTTATATTTGTTGATTTTAATATCATATAAGATAAAGTTTCATATAAAAGTAGGCAAATATTACATATTTTTAATGTATGTACTTTATTAAAATGCTCATTTTGTCCATAAAAATTTATATTGTTATCTAAGTTGTAATGTTTTTAAGTTGACATAAAATCTTATTGAAGGCAATAACTATGATAGATTCAAACAAATTAAAAAATTATCTTATTCTCTCCAAAAAAATGTCATATTTGCAGAAAAATCTCCAAACTGTTTAGATTTAGCATGTGAATGACTTCTCACTCAGACACAAATAATTCTACTCCGCCTCTCACCAGGTGGGCAGGAGGCACATGAGGACGAGCTTCAGAGCCTCCACTGGAAGCTGGAGCTGCTAATGCCTGGGTCTCATAATATTAGAACAGAGGTCTCGAGAGACTATTGTCACTTTAAACAGTGAGATGTTTCTTAAACACATATTGATGCAGTGACAATTTTAAATATCCTAATTATCTATGGCGACAGAGTAAAAAGTAAGCGCTAAAACTATATCTTATAACTTAATATTAAAATCATAATTTTTTTTTAATCATAAAGTTGCCTGAAGCAAACTAGCACACTGAATGTCCAAATAACCATTTCCTGCAGCCAGCACAGCCTTCCTCCTCCTACAGTGGAAGCTCCTGAATCTGCAGTGGCTCAGGGCCCATTCCAGTCTCTAAATACTGCATGTATTTGCCGGATGGCTGAAAGCCAGTTGCTCCCTTTGTGATCTTCCCTCAAACTCTCACACTTGAATAACAACCAAGCAAACCATCCTCCAAGAGCATTGCACCGAAATCTAACTCACCAGTGCATGAAAGGATCCTGATTTAAGCAGAAATAGATAGGTCCAGGGCTCCGCATGTGCTAAGGAGCTTCTTCCTCAAAAACCACTCCCAGAAAATAATCTCAAATGTCACCTGACACACTTGTATGATAATGACATGATTTGCGTGGGTTTTCTCTACATTTGCTGTAAATCCATTTGCCTGAAAATTGAGGGGTTGTATTTACAAATTTGATCTGATGGGCATTGGGTTTCTACTGATGCCAACTTCACTTAAATTTGCTTATTTTGTGTAACATGAATATGTTGCCTTTAAATTCTATTTGTGGGTTGGGAGAGGCTCACTGTAAGCAGGAAGGCCTGAGCCTGGATCCTCCTCAGGGTCCATGTAAAAGCTAGATGTGGAGGCATTTGTCTGTAATCCCAGCTCTGGGAGGTGGGAGAAGGGTTTGGAGAGACAGATCCCAGATGGTCTGAGAAACTCTGTCTCAAAAATTAAAGTGGAGAGTCATTGAGGAGGAAGACAACCTGAAGTTAGCTGACCTCCACACAGGTATATATGCACACACATGTGAGCACATATGTACCACATACACAATTTATTTCTATTACTGAGGGAGTTTTGGGCTCTTGAGTTTTACATACTACATAGATATTTCTCTCTCATGCCACCTCTTGTCCTGATATGTGTACAATGAACATATCTGGCTGTTGAATGCCTAGGGGTACAGCTCTGAACTTTACAGTCAAACTCAACTTCTTGTTTAGTTCCATGCACTCTTGTCTCTAGTTTGTTTGAATTACTGAGAGGAATGCACAATAGTACTCCTTTTGCATGATCTCAAGGTTTTTAGAGAGTCACCAAGGATTGAAAAGTTCAATATTTGTACATGATTGCCTAGTTTTAATGTGTCAGTCATAATTTTGTAAAACTTTTGATTTAGCAGTTTATCATCTGATTTCTTCATGATAAACCATGGGTGTGATAAACGGAACCACCGTGTCAAATGGCTCAAGTGTGGACCGAGACCACTGTGACACCTACTGCAGAGCAGTTCTGGTAGCAGCCTATAGTGTGGTTTTATTTGGAGGCACCTTGGAACAGTTGTGATGTCACGCATGATGTTCAAAAGGAACAGCCAGTCAGCGATTGCCACGATCATCATTAATATCATTGTGCTGCACTCCCTCCTCCTGGTCACTCTGCCATTCCGCCTCAGCTACTACTCTCAGCAGTCTGGAAGCTTGGGTCTTTTACCTGCCGGTGGTCAGCGGTGTCATATACGGTCATATGTACTTTACCTTTGTTTTCTATGTGGCCATTGTCACACTTCGGTTGCTCATCTATTTTAAGAAACTCCAAATGCAACAGTTACAGAAGTTCCATGCCGTGATCCTAAGTATTATTATTTGGATGGTGGGAAGCTTCATCTTTTTGCCATATTTTTTTTACAGTACGGCACAGATCAAGTTATGTAGAACAACAGCGATGTTTTGAGTTTTCATAGATCCCTCAACTGTACGGATATCATCATCTGAACTACTCCATGATTGCCATTATGATGACAACAGTTGTGGTCTCTTTCTGGTCCAGCTGGCTGTCATTCTGTGTTTGATAAGAGACTATTGGCCTGATATGTGGGCCATCAAGAGTACAGAGCCCAAATCAGAGTTTCTTCTTCCTGATAGTCATAGTTGTCTGCTTTATACCCCACCATGCATTCAGGGTATATTTTATTCAGAATTATCCAGAGGAAAATAATTCTAAGTTAATACTTTACAATGAAATCTGTGTTGCTTTAACGGCCTTCTGCTGCCTGGATATGTTGTGTTTCGTAGGTGGCATCATCATTAGACCTTCTATGTTTTTTTTTTGTGACTGCTTTAGAGAATATCTGATGAAAAATGTTGATTGAATAGGTTAGGGGCTGTTGTCATCTTAAATCTTCAAGCTCTCTGTTCCTGAACACCAAATTTTTAGATTTCCTTTGCCAAAATGTTTTCTTTACAAAACTTAATTAACCATAGTCACCCCTTTCCTTTGAGAACACTTACAGGTCCTAAATGTATCCAGAATATGTTCTATTTTTTTAGCCTCATAACAATCAAACACTTCCTTTTTCCATTTCATGCAGTATTCACTCAGTCAGCCACATTATTGGTTCTTCCAGTACTTGAGGATTTACTCTATTAAATTTGCTCTGAATATATTTGATACCCATTCCTGTCACCAAGATCTAGAGAACCTATAGATAGGGGATCTACAGATAAACGGGCATAAGTTGCCTTAATTTATTTAACTTACAGTTTCTGTGATATTGGTATTGGGAGGGATCATTAGGTTTAAATAGAGTGGTCAAGAATGTTAGAGGAAACTCTTCCAAGAGATTAGGCATTGGTGTGGTTCATTCTGATCAAGGCACAATATGGACTTGGAAGGCAGAGATTACCTTCTGAGCTACCTTCAGTACAACAGCAGTGAAAGACACTGGAAAAAGCATCAAGAAACTGGACCTAGGATGAGCTTGCCAATAGACTCTTTAGGCACAAACTTTTGAGGCTATAGGTGCTTTTTATGATTTTCCAAAATACCCTACATACCCAAGAACCATCATATAATTAAATGAGAACCTATGTCTGCTGTGCTCAATAAAAGCAATCAAAATAATTAACTGGATTCTGTTTATATCATATAGAAATTGACATGTCTTATACTTTTGCTTATAGTAATACATACTTGAAGAATGTAATTAATACCACAATCAAACAATGCTCTGGTGGCTAATAGGTGAGCATAGTTAATACAAATGAGTTTTGGACCTAGTGTGTGTGTGGTGAATCTGTGTTTTGTAATCATTGAACTTTGGATCATATAATCCTTTCCATGGGTACTTTGATAGAAAAGAATGCTTAACATGTGGGATTCAGAGTATAAGTTCTTCCTTCCCTAATTCAGTGGCATCTTTTAGAGTACAATTTTAAGACAGGGTTATTGCAGTTGGTTTTCTTTTCTTACTCTTTTGGCTCTTTTGTTCTTTGGGATCCAGCCACCCAGCTCCTTAATAAATTCACATGGAGATTTATTCTTTCTTATAAATACCCAGCCTTAGTTTTGCCTCTCGGCTTTTACCTTTCTCTATTTTCTTTTCTTTCCTTCTTATTCCATGTCTGGCTGTTTGGCAGGTTGACTGGCCTCTTCTTTTCTGGCTCCTTGATCCTCTTGCTTCTTGATCCTTTTCTCCCCAGATTTCTCCTTCTATGTATTCTCTGTGCCTGCCAGCCCTGCCCGTCCTTTCTTCTGCCTTGCTATGGGTCATTCAGCTCTTTATTAGACCAATCAGGTGTTTTAGACAGGCACAGTATCACAGCTTCACAGTTAAACAAATCTGCATCATTAAACAAATATTCCACAGCATAAACAAATGTAACACCCTTAAAATAATATTCCACAACAGGCTATTATGATTTGATGAAGGAGTATACTCTGAGAAGGCTCATGTATTGAAAGCTTGGTTCCCATTTTGGTGTTCTGGAATCTTTTGTAGGTAAGACTTACCTAAAGGAAGTAGGTCAAAGTTTCTTCCTCTCTTATTTTATGCTTCTTCTATTCCAATAGGTGAAGATGGCTATTTTCCACACACCACTTTCTACAATGATATTTTGCTCAAGTGCATGGTGTCAAACTGTGAGCTAAAATAAATCTTCCTTTAAGTTGGTTTGTTAGTTACTTGGTTACAAAATCACAAAGTGGCTTATTAAAAAAATGATACCAGAACACAGAGTCATTATTTCTATTCCTGATCATATGGTTCTTGGGCCTTTGGAACTGATTGGTGCTGTGGATATTGTCTATATAAATAAAACACTGATGGCCAGTGACCAGGCAGGAAGTAGGTGGCCAGGCAGGAAGTAGGTGGGACAAGGAGAGAGGAGAATTCTGGGAAGCAGAAGGCTGAGGGAGAGACACTGCAGCCACCGCCAGGACAAGCAGCATGTGAAGACTCTGGTAAGCCACCAGCCACGTGGCAAGGTATAGATTTATAGAAATGGGTTAATTTAAGATAAAAGAACAGTTAGCAAGAAGCCTGCCACGGCCATACAGTTTATAAGTGATATAAGCATCTGAGTGATTATTTTATAAGTGGATTGTGGGACTGCGGGGCTTGGGGAACCTGGAGAGAAGCCCTCCAGCAACAAATGGCGCCCAACGGCTCGAGTTTCCACCTTAAACCTGAGAATATTTAATAACCAATTCTAAACAGAGCCAAAACCAGGTTCCTGCTTCTTGTCTCATACGGGCAGCTAGACGCGCAAAACGCAGTTTGAACACTGGCGGGTTCCTGGCGGTGCGTTTGACCGGCAGTATGGCGGAAATGAGGCATCTGCCAGCGGCAAATTAAGCTGTGTGGTAGATTTAGTCTTTACTAGTATTTAAAAAAAAAAAAAAAAGGTTTCTGGGCTACACGCTGCTTTGATAAAAGCTTAGACCCACTATTTCTGAGACTTGATGACTCCCAGAGCTGGCGGAAAACGTACCACTGCCATGTTGGGAAGCTGAAGTGGGCAGCCAGCAGCCACAGCGCCGTTTCAGGCTTACAATGGTACAGTTTAAAGCAATAGGCTCAAGGCTCAAGGTAATATAAAAATAAGCCACATAAAGATGGCTACCACACAGAGAATCTGGATTATGTTCTCTTTGATATTCATAACTAAAAAAAACATTTGATTACAAAAGCTGTTGAGTTATGCCAAAATGTATATTTTAAAGGTACCTTGACTTCAAAATTTGGATTAAGGATATGTTACTTTGGAAAAGAGGTTCTGCTTTTGTTTCCACAGAAAGCCAGAGGCTGTGGATTGTTCCAGATTAAGATACATCAGGTTTCACCAGCCAAGACCCCCTGAAAGGTCTCCGATGACACCATGGCCCAGATGATCCAACATCCAGAGCGGTTTCAAGGCAACTGGTTCACACAATACAGCCTCACGGACTACCCCATAGGTCTAAAATTTTCTTTGCATCCCCATAAGATACAGCGCCCCCCTCCAGCAGGAAGTAGTAAGAGATGCTACGCCCAAATTCCCAAATATACCAAGCTGGCTTTAGAGGTGGAATTGGCTCACTCCCCCTCTAAACCCAGACATATTGCTTTAAAAAAAAAATGGTTAAGGATTCTTGTGTCCCAAATCAGAAGAGCCCTCTGGTGTGGGACAGAGAAAAACCAATATTTTTATTTAAAACAGGTTGATTATAAATGTGATCTCTTTCTAAAAAAGAAAAGGGGATATGATATAGATATATAGGAGGATATAGAGATGATAAGATAAAAGGGTAGATTAATGAACCTACTTTTAAAGAACAACTTGTTTAAAATGTTTTACATTGGTATAGATTTTAGTTTATGTTTAAAATGTTTTACATTGGTATAAATTTTAGTTTATTGATACAAACTTGAAGTTAATTTTGTTATACTGTATATATATATTTCTATTCTTGTTTGAGGTATTATGTTTAACTCATTTAAAATTGTAATGGATAATTAAAAATAGATTAATAATTAGTCATCTATGATAATCATATTTGTAGCCATGTTAGTTAAGTCTTCTAGGTATACATAGATATATTTCAGATAGATAGGTAATCTTCAAACACTTCATAGACCTAGAGAATATGGCATTTAAATAACTTAGAATTCTGTTGACGTGAGACACAATTGCTCCTGGCTGCACCAATTGATCCCGAGAGAATGTTGGGCTTCTAAGACATTTCCATTTGGAAGTTTGTCTTTTTGGCACAAAATGGCCTACTGGGCAAAGAACTGCCCTTGCCTTGATGGCTGACAGTACAAATGCAATGCTGTCCTTTCTGGACAAGCGGGACACAAGGAAAGCGACCACTGTACTCTGCCAAGACAGGGTAAGATGGTCTTTCAGAATTCCTGCTTCTGAAAATGGTCTGTCAGATACTCTAGGCCTGTAGCCAATTTGAATGCACCAACAATGCTGAGAAACATTAGGTGACTGTCCAGGCTGCCAGCTGTCTTGGTCTACTCTTGCAAGATTCCCGAAAGTTGCTTGCATCCATCTACCATTTCTCAGGTACCATTATGTTCCTTCTCAGGTCTTTGATGTGGTTGAAGACTAGATAGTTGTAATTTCCTCAGTTATGATAAAAGATAAGTTAGATATAAAACCTTAAACTTACAAATATAAGATAGATAGGACATCTTAATATTGTAACTATTCTTGCTCGATAATTGTTTTTATATGTAATTTTACCATGTTAAAGTTAAAACCTTCCTTTTTAAAAAAAGAAGAAAAGGGGAAGTGCTGTGGATATTGTCTATATAAATAAAACACTGATGGCCAGTGACCAGGCAGGAAGTAGAGGGAAGTAGGTGGGACAAGGAGAGAGGAGAATTCTGGGAAGCGGAAGGCTGAGGGAGAGACACTGCAGCCACCGCCAGGACAAGCAGCATGTGAAGACGCCGGTAAGCCACCAGCCACGTGGCAAGGTATAGATTTATAGAAATGGGTTAATTTAAGATAAAAGAACAGTTAGCAAGAAGCCTGCCACGGCCATACAGTTTATAAGTGATATAAGCGTCTGAGTGATTATTTTATAAGTGGATTGTGGGACTGCGGGCTTGGGGAACCTGGAGAGAAGCCCTCCAGCAACAGATTGGTGGGTAGAATTTGCAAGAATTGGGGAGGGTGTAATTAGGGAGTTTCTGAAATGCTATTTTGGAAGAATTGGGAAGTATAGATCAGAGAGAGTCTGAAATGTTATGAGTAGTGTTTAATGACTGGTTCTGTGGGAACTCAGAAGACCAAAATGCTGATAAGAGATACTGACTTTTAAGAACAGGCCTATGAAGTTTCAGATGATAGTAGGAACTCCCTGGGAATTGTACCTGAGCAGTCGGTGCTAATTGTGACAAAACCTCCATTTGTCCAGGTCCTGAAATTATGTGTCAAACTGTTTAAAGATGATGGACTAATACATTTGGCAGATGAAATGTCAAAGCAGTACAGCACTCAGGTGATGGCATGTTTTTTTCTGGATGCTTTTAGCCAGGTTACAGTGAATATTGGTTTTGCAAGCCTCCAGAAGACAAGAATTATGGGAGGATGAGACAAGATTCCAAACGAAGCTCAGGGAGTCCAGTCAATTAAAGTCAAGTCTGAGCTCCCATGGAGAACTCAGGATATTGGTAATCCCAGGAATGTTGAATGCGTGTCCTGAAAAACAGGAAGAGGAACAAGACTAGGGAAGCTATGTGGTCAGCTGTGCTGGTACACTATAGTAGGATATGCTGAAGAGTCTGAGGCAAGAGGATCACAAGTTCAAGGCCAATCTTTAAAGGGGCTGGACAGATGACTCAGCAGGTAAAGGTGCTGCCACAAAACTTGACCATTTGAACTTGATCCTCAGAACCTACATAGTAGAAGGAGAGAAGCCCCTCCCTCCACACACACACACCATAAAACTTAAAAATAAATGAGGAATATATAACAGTCTATGTGAGTTTCTCTATAAGACCATGGGCAGAGAGGACTGCTCAAGCCTTTGGAGATTAGATCATACCACCATGTGGTGCTTGAAATGGAATATAGAATCTAATGATTGTTCTGCTGAGATTTAGTTTTACTTGGGGCCTATCCCTCTTGCTATCACCCCATTTATTCCTTTTGGGGTGAGATTATTTACTCCATGCCAATGCATGTTCAAGAAGGTAACTTAAAAGAAATTCTACAGACGCTCACAGCTAAAAGTTTACTTTAAGACCCAGAAGAGATGTTTAACTTAGGATTTAAAAAAATCACATTGACTGATTAATTAATTAATTTGTGTTTATGTGTGCACCTGCATGCACTAGATGTTATTAGTCAGCTCTCTTCTCCACTGTACGGGTTCCAGGGATCTAACTCAGGTCTTCAGGCCACACATCAAGTGCCTTCACTCATTGAGCTATCTGCTGAGCCTTGAACTTGAGCTTTTGAACATGGTTGCAACTGTGAATACTCCTGGACCTCTTGAAGATGGGCAGAGTATCCATTTGTGATAGGGACAAAAAAACTGCTGGCGTGCAGAAAATAATGTTATGGTTTAGATATGAAGTAGCCCCTTCAAAAGCCTATGTACTAAAATCTTGGCCTCCATTTGGTGATATTCTGGGAAACTTGGAGCAAAAGGACCAAGCTGGAGGAAATAGGTTGCAGGGCGTGGTTCTTGAGGATGTAGCACTACTGTGCCCTCTGGTCTTGCCTTTTTGTTTACTAAGAAGGGAAGATACATCTTACTGTGTGCCTCTGCCGCCCACATTTTCTTCCAAGTGCATTGGGCCAAAAGACCATGGAGAATTCACTGAACCTAAGAACCAAAATAAACATTTCATCCTTTAAGTTATTGTATTGGGGTATTGGTCACAATGATGCAAAAGCAATATTAACACAAGAGCCAAAATTTCACAGAATTTTGATCCATGTAGAAATATACATTAGAGTCTTGAAATCTTCCTGATCAATGTTTATCTCATGCTTTACTACTAAAGCCATTATTAAATCAAGATATTAGTAAATGCTTATTTTTGCCCGTAAAACTTGTTTTATTAACACTATAATTATCAATTACACTTCAAAGCACTATAGTCCAAATGTTTTATGATTTTGTTACAAAATAAGAATCAGCGTGCGTAAATTACATTTTCTTACTCCTTTTAAGATGGATAACGTCTTAACAACTAGTTTTTTCACAATGGTTGCAAGTGATTTAGTTGGTATTCAACTGACCAGTATGTGAATTTCCATGACTGGTTTCAATAAGATAGCCTCTCAGAGGGATGCCAAGTGACTGCTACCTACAAACAGTCATGTCACTGCACAAGCCCTTCCACCTCCTCTGCTGACTTGTAACAGAGCAGACGTTGCAGAGGGATGTCACTGCCCATGACAGCCCATGAAGAGGCTGTGACTGCTATCTTTCTCATTTGGATTATTTGTTCGGGAGAAATCAATGGCATGCCATAGGCTTGTGGAAAAGCCCATATGGCAAAGAACTAAGACTTTTTAGCAATCCTGTGAGTGATCCTGGTTGTGAATTCTTTCTCATTAAACCATGAAATAACTGCCTACTGGACTGGCACATTCACTGTTGTATCATGAGAGACCCTGAGACAGAACAACTCAGTTAAGCCACTGTTAGATTCTCGTGTGGAAGTAGAAATGGCTCATTTGACCATTATGTCTTGGGTGATGTACAATGTTTTACAGCATATTAACCACATGTATTACATACATACATACATACATACATACATACATACATAATACTTCTATGTAGGGCACCATATCTGAGTTTTATAAACTACTTGCTAGTCTCTGTTCCAGTTTCTGTTAATAACAAACACACCATTGCCTATTCTCCAAGATAACAAGAACTGTGTCTGTTACTGCATCAGAAGCTTGAGTAGTAGGGGTATAAATATAGGACAGTACATGGAAACATCTTGATACTTTAGGGTAGATGGCAAGGGGGACAACTGGGGATTGGATAAGAACTGTAAATGTTAAGTATAGACCATTAGTTCCTTATGTATGGGCTCCTAAATCAATTATAGTATCTGGGGCTTGTGTCGTAGTCTGTTCTGTGTTGCTACAGCAGGATAGCACAGACTGGAAACCTTACCAAATAAACAAAATAGAATTATGAGAAACAAGGAAGTATTCTATTTTTGTTTTGTTTTTTTTTTTTGGGTGGGGGGGTTTCGAGACAGGGTTTCTCTGTGTAGCTTTGCGCCTTTCCTGGAACTCACTTGGTAGCGCAGGCTGGCCTCGAACTCACAGAGATCCTCCTGGCTCTGCCTCCCGAGTGCTGGGATTAAAGGCGTGCGCCACCACCGCCCGGCAAGTATTCTATTTTTGAATAATTCATTATGCAGCAACAGATAATTACCACACATATAATTTAAAATTTTGATGTCATACATCTAATTGAATTGTTAGCTAATTGGGGCCCCACAGGAATCCCTAAATAACCCAGGCTATTGCGAAGACTGAAGCTTGCTCTCCACAATTTGACAGCAAGACCCCATTGTTGAGGACACTTACACAATTTAAAAAGGAAGGCTTCAAGTCGGTGCCTATATAGAGCCTTCACCTCTGTATTCCAGCATCTTTGGTACAGGAGCATACCCTGCAGGCTCTCAAAAAAAAACATAAGTACCAACCCATCCGCAAACCCTTTTTATGTACAATTGTGTAAGACCTTCAAGACAATTCTAGGACAATGGTAGCACAAAGCTTGTGGGAGTAACAAACCAATAACTGATTTGACTTAAGGCCTACTTCACCAGATGGAACACATACTTGACACTTCTTGGATGACCAAGAATCTGAGACTAGATAGCCCAAGGACCTAGGGTAAAGCCAAGCACTACTGGTCTAAAAAAAATGTGATAAAATGGCTTCTAACAATATTCTGCTATACTCATAGACTAGTGATTATTCAGCTTTCATCACAGAAGCTTCTTCCCACAGCAGATGGAAACAAATATAGAGAGCCACAGTAAGATATTATGTAGAGTGAGAGACCTTAAACACTCAGTCCTAAACAGGATGTCTCCATTAAATCCCTCTCCTCAAAGGTCAAGGAACTGAATGGAAGAGGAGGCAGAAAGAGTGTAAGAGCCAGAGATAAGAGAGGACACCTAGAAAACAAGGCCTTCTAATCAACATGAGCAAAAGCTCTCATGAACTCAGAGACTGAGACACAGGGCCTGCATGAGTATGCACTAAGTCCCTCTGTGCCTATGTTATAACTTCCAGTTTAGTGTTTTTATGGGTTTCCTAAGTGTGCAAACATGTTGGTCTCCAATTTCTGTGCCTTCTCTTGGGCTCTATTCCTTCTGTTAGTTTGTCTTACCCAACCAGGATGTGATAGTCTTTGTTTTGTTATTGTTTATCTTGTTATATTTTTTAAAAAATGAATAAATGAATGAATTAATGAAAACCTACCCACTAGGATAAAGTTAACAACTTACACTTACACTTGCTGGGAGAGGGAAAAATCAGTCTTCTCCAATAGAGTGACACTGGGTATATCAACCACTCTAGGATAGGTCTCATGTTCAGGAGTAGTTGACTAACATATAATTGGACTCTGGAGGGAGTTTTTTTTTTTTTTTTGTATGTTTGTGTGTATGTGTGTGTGTTTTTCATTTGGTTACAGTGTTTAGGTTTTTTTTTTACTTTTGTTTTTGATGTGGTTTCATTTTTTTCTTGGTTTTGGGAGGTTTGTTGTTATATTGTGTTTTTGTTTGATTTTTTGGGAAAGAACTTAAAGTTGGGTGGGTAGGGAGGGGAAGAGGACCTGGAAGAACCTGGGAGAGGGAGAGAACATAATCAGAATATATTTGAATTTGAAAGTTCTTTTAAATAATGAAAAATATAATAATACCAAAAATAAAAAATAAAAATTTTATTAATTCCCTTAATTAAAATATTTTCACTTGAAGATATAACTAATATAAGATTATCCATGAGCTATTTTACTATCTTTTATTCATTTATACTAAAGTCTTCAAAGTCTGTGTGTTTAATGAAGACAGGATATCCTAACTTAGTACCTGTGTTTCAGTATCAAAGACAGCTCACGCTTAATGGATAGAACACTGGTGCAATCATCCAGAGAACATCCAGAAATGAGCTCAAGAAACGTTCTCTACAGAAAGTTTGCAACCATATTTTTTTGGCGCTTACTCCCTTCCCCCACTCTGTGCAAAATAGAACCTACATCAGACAGTTAAGATAAAACTCACATGGTTATACACGACACAAACAGCAGTGCCCAGCATGTCCTAAAAGGCTCTATAAGCATAGTGTGATAACTTCATTCTTTGTGTCCCTACTTGGTTTCTATTGCTGTGATAGAACACCGACAAAACAACCAGGAGAGGAAAGGGTTTATTTGGATCACACTGACACATCAGAGTCCTTGTCACTGAAGGAAGTCAGTGCAGGGACTTCCACACCAGGTGTTCTCATGCGTGGGTATGCAACCTGCTCCACAAGAAGGATTTCATACCTGGTACTGTACTGGAAGCTGGTCAGAAGCCAATGACTGGGGAGACTGTAGACTCTAGAGTAATCTAGTATTGTTCCGCTAAATGATCATTCTGTCAAATAGCTTTCTAATTATTTGTTTCTATTCAAGATTTTGAAGAAGCTTATTTTTGCAGTAGGTAGGGGCTAGTGAAGAGAATCATAATTTGTCAAAGTGTCAAATATAAGTAGCTGTGAGTGCTCAGCTGTGGATTGGGACACCTTCATCAACCTCCCTCTATCCAAGGCTCAAGGAACATCTCAAAAGAGGGGGAAGAAAGGATGTAAGAGCTATGGGTATGAAGGGAAATATTGCTACAAAATATTGACTTATTCTGGACATGACACAACTATTATACATCAACTTACAGCAATTATGGTTACCTGAACAAAATCTGCACACAATCAAGGTAGTTGAAATTCCAGTATGAGTGGGATATGGGATTTTAAGGCTTGACTGGGGAGGTGTTGGCAGCTGATGGCTGCTAAGGGAGGAACAGCCACTCTCCTTTATGGACATGGCTGCTGTTAGTTTGCTTACATTCTATTGGATGACCCCATACCTATGCACATATGGGCATCACCAATTGGACTCATTGTGTTATTATTTATAACAACAACAGAACAGGAGGGCTTGAAGTTGGGATGCAGTTGGGTGAGGGGCACCAGAGGAAGTTGGAGGGAAGTAGTGGTGTATGGATAACATCAGTATGAAAGTTTTAAAAGAATAAAAGATTAATATGCCTTGATACAGAGGTAATTGTTTGGCCATATTGATTGCCATTCTACTAAAAATAGATAGAAAATGGAAGCAGCCTAGATGTCAGTCAGCTAACAATCAGATAATTTAATGTAGTATTTATGCAGTGGAACTTTATTTCAACTGTAAAGAAAAATGAAATCGTGAAATGGATTAGAAAATACAATACTGAGTGAGGTAACCCAAACCTGGAAAGACAAATGTCACATTCTCTCTTGTGGTGGTATTGTGTTCCCCAAAATATTGTGTACCTAGTAAACTTATCTGGGGTCAGAGAACAGAAAAGCCACTAGATACTTAGGCTAGAAAATGTTGGCACTCACGCCTTTAATCCTAGTATTCCAGAGGCAGAAATCCATCTGGGATCTCTGTGAGTTCAAGGCCACATTGAAAACAGCCAGGCAAGGTGACACATGCCTTTAATTCCAGAGAGTGAGCCTTTAATCCCAGGGAGTGATGGTATAAGGCAGAAAGATATATAAGGTGTGAGGGCCAGGAACTAGAAGCATTTGGCTGGTTAGCATTTGGCTGGTTAAGCTTTTAGCTGGTTAAGCAGCAGTTCAGCTGAGAGCCATTGGGATGAGGACACAGAAGCTTCCAGTCTGAGGAAACAAGATCAGCTGAGAAGTTGGCCAGGTGAGGTTAGCTGTGGCTTGTTCTGTCTCTCTGATCTTCCAGTGTTCACCCCAATACTTGACTTTGGGGTTGGTTTATTAATAAAGACTCTTTAAGATTCATGCAACATCTCTTTCTTATTTGTGGATTCTAACTCTGAACCTTGAGATCTGAATGTGTAACTTGGAGTAAACACAGAAGTGAGTAAGGGACCATGGAGTAAGATGGGGGGGGGAAGGGCCTCTAGAGAGGGGCACAGAAGGGCACAGGTGCTGTGAAGAGGGAAAGGGGGATGGATGGAGGAGACCACTGAGGAACAGGAGAGAGGATAACACAGAAAAAGGAGGAGAGACGAATAACACTAAGAATGTTTGAAGAAGTCATTGGGTAACCTTTTACAAACTTACTTGAAAATACATACATTAAAGCTGGAGAGATGGCTCAGCAGTTAAAAGCACTGGGTGCTTTTTCAGAGGACCTAGGTTCAACTCTCAGCACCCCCATGGTGACTTAATTATCTATAACTTCAGTAATAGGATATCTGAAGCCGTCTTATCTCCACAGGTACCAGGTACACAGCAATACAGGGACATACATGCAGGCAAATCATCCATATACATAAAATTAAAAAATACATGTAGTACGTGCGTGCGTGTGTGTGTGGTGTGTGTGTGTGTGTGGTGTGTGTGTGTGTGTGTGTGGTGTGATTTAAATGTTGTTTTCCCACATGGGGTGATAATGTTCACTCCAGTATTCACAGACCGTCTAAAAAAATCTCTAGTGCCAGGCAAGGAACTCTTCCTGTAAGAGTTGTTGGTCAGAGGGGGTCCAAGTGACTCCAAAACAATGCAGACAGTTGCTGTTGCCCTGGTTGTCTCTCAGACTTAAATGTAAGACCCTATTGTTGAAGATAGCAAACACTTTGGTCACAGGACTTAGAGGAATCAAAGGGGTACTAACCTTGAAGCCTCCTCCCTGGGGACTAGCTCTTGTAATATTGGAAGGTGTTAGGCAAGCTAAGGGGGAAATGTAATAAACAGTCATAACTAGCTGTGAAACCTCTGAACCACAACAAGGATCAGCCCAGTAAGGTATTCTTAGTGGTGCAATAATGGCACTTTGTCTTAGGGATAACCAACAGCTGTCTAATTGGACTTATTAAACTCATCCCTATGACTATTCTAAACCCATCAAGAACCTGTGACTGAAGAGATCACAGAATCTAAAGGAAGAACTTACTACTGCCAGTTTCCTAATCAATATAACTTTCATGTATATTATAAATACTTCTCTGTAGACCCATAGACAACTATAGCTCTCACCCCTCATCAAAGAAGCTTCTTTTTGCAACAGATGGGGACTACTACTAAGATCCACAACTGGACAAAATGCAGAGAATAAGTGAGCATGGGGTTCAAAGTCCCAACTGGTACATCTATAACACAGCCCTTACACTTAAGGCTCAGAGAACATCAGGGATGGAAAAGCTGTAAAAGCCAGGAAGACTGCTGGGACCGTAGTGTCTTCTAGACAAGACAAGGGTGATGTGTCCATAGAATTTCAACAATATGTTTGCTTGGGCATGACATGTGTCATGACTGCACCAGTTACAACATGCCAATTTTGATAGGGGAAGTGGGTTTCACATGGCCCACCCTTAGATGAAGAGCTACAGGCAGTCCAAGTCTGCCAAGGTAAGGGAGAATCAGTTTTCTCCAGGGTTAAGACCCCAGTAAAGTTTCCCAACCCCAAGTTCAAAACCCTCAACACATGTACACACGAGCAACACTAACTGGACTCAGTCAGCTATAGATTATACACGCAAACACAGGCACGCCCATGCACACGCAAGTGTGTGTGTGTGTATTTGTAAAAAATAATGATTATAAAAGAGGCACAAATTTGAGAGGAGTTCATGAGGGGGGCACAGGAGGATGCAGAGCCAGAAGAGGAAATTACACAAAGAAAAGACATGTGAGGCAGCTATCTCAGTGACCACTAGCTTCTGATTCACAGAAGGAACCTGATGAACAGTTCCCCTTTCCAAACTCCTTGGCTGAGTTCCAAAGCAGTTCTGTTTGGCCCAGGAGTCCCATAAGCTTGTTTTTCAGGGTCGTTAGCTTTGACCTTTATCCCATGGGCAGAGTCTCAGTCAGTCTCTTGAGGAATGTGTTTGAGTATTTCTGATTATGAGTCTTCTAACCATCAGTGATGTTCCTTTCCTCCATACCATCTTTGCGTCACTCTTTCTGCCTTGCCTTGCTCTAAGCAATAGGCTGCCCTCCATGCTGTAGTAGGGGCTTTTTGTTGTCTGGCGTCTTGTTGGATTTGACCATTGTCAGGAGGTGCCATCTAGTGGGAGGAGGGAGACTGAGACTTCTTCCCTTCCTGGTCATTACAGTTCAGCAGCTGCCTACATCCTTTCCTGAAAACTGTTCCTGCCGGCAGCCTGGCTCTCCTTAGATTCTTTTACCACTGTGTTTTGTACTGCTCTTCAGATCAGGTGGTGCTAATCTCTGGGTACATCATGTCCCTCAATGACTTCCCTATTCTTGCCCACTTTTCTCGAAAGAGCAGCATCCTCAAGTTCATCCATCTAGGTCACGCTATTAATACAATCTGCATTCTACTTCTTTTAAAGAAGTTAACTAGAGTTCTACAGAGCTTAAACCTATGCCTTAAAACAGAAGTAGAGAAACAGACCACACCCTCTCCATCTGTGGACGATCTTTGTCTTCTCGTGAAGGAAAAACTTTTGTGATGTCACTGTATTTAAACAAATAACAGGGCAGGGAGAGGGGGTTGAGTTTTGGGTGGAAACAAACTCTTGGTGCTAGATGAAAGATAAGCATGGTCTTGTATGCCTGCCTTGAAGAGGACTCACTTGCTTCTTCCCTCCCCCAGGGTACAAGACTTATAAAGCCAATTCTGCCGTAAACTCCAAATCAATGAGAATCTAGCAGGGACTTGTGGTTGTTGCTAACATGTCCTCAACTCCTCCTTCAAGTTCTTTTTTTTCTAACAAATACAGGGAATGTGTAAAGAAAAATTCTCTTTCTTTGCCAGCATTTTACTGTAAAAATATACATCTATTTTATAATTCATTTTAAGCTCATCTTTCTTAAGTTGCAACCTTCTTCGTTTTGAGTATCAAGTATCCCCACATAGCTTAGTTCATGCAGTGAGTACAATTTCCCTTTTTCACCATTACTTTATAAAGGTCCCCTTTAAATTACAGTTAGAGAATATTCTTATAACTCTCTCTGGTTTTGAAGAAGGCTAAGCACACATTCTGCTGAGCTGGAGAGATAACTCAGAGGTCAAAAGCAAGACCTGCTCTTGCAGAGGATCTGAGTTTGGCTCTCACTGCCGACATCAGGTGGCACCTCTGGCCCCTGTTGCCCCCCCCACATGTACATATTTCCACACATAAACACATACATTGAAAATAACAACAGGAAATTTATTTTTAAAAAGAAAAAATTATTGCACCCGCCATTTTCAAATGTGCATGTACCACCTTGAAAGTGGATTTAGAATTTCGATTGCCGTAAGATCTCTCCACTGAGCTCAATCAAACAGAAAGATCACATAGGTTGCTTGAAATGAGAGAAACTGCAAGAGGAAAACATTCAGGCCTAAAGCACAACATGCAGTATGGCCGACACCACACTCCTGTTGCATGGGGCACGGGAGCAGCATGCAGTATGGCCGACACCACACTCCTGTTGCATGGGGCACGGGAGCAGCATGCAGTATGGCCGACACCACACTCCTGTTGCATGGGCACGGGAGCAGCATGCAGTATGGCCGACACCACACTCCTGTTGCATGAGGCACGGGAGCATACAAAAGGATGATTCACTGCTGTGCCGAGGGAGTAGCAAGGCAGAGCAAAGACATTCCAGAGGAAGACACTTATGTCCCTTTCTTTAAACCGCCAGACTATTGAAGCAATGGTCCCAAGAAATTGGAATTTACCCAGGAACACCAGGCTGAGGGAAAGGAGAAAATGAAGTCTGTTCCAGCCAGAAGAGGAACCTCTCTCTCTGAAAGATATTTTACACAGTTCTGACAACCCCTTAGCCATCTTGCAGGAGAGGCTGGAGCTCAGACAGTAATAGGTCAGCGGCCAGCAGGACCACACTGTGAACAGGACTGCTTGGTTGTGCACACTCTTGTCCTTTATTTAAACCTCAGCCTTACATCAGAACTCTGACAGTAAACATGGAGTCACCAACCTCTATTTGCTCCTCCTCAGGTGGCTGCATTGAATAAATCTCCCTTTTCTGCTTTCTCTAATTGGCCTACTGAGGACCGAAGCCAGACAGCTTGTAGGGCTGCCAAGGCTCAGGTTTCTGACTGTAGCAACTCTGGTAACAGTAGTGGAAAAAAATTTCTATTTATATACAAGAATAAGTTAATTGCATAGTACTGATGCTATATATGTGGGATATCACTAGCATGAGGGTCTAAATATGATAAATATATTTAGTAGTGTGATTGCTTGTTAATTTTTCAAAGGAAGATACATGGTGGGATACTATGAAACCCTTCATTCTAGAAGACTTCTAGCAAGGACATTATTCTCTATGAAAATGTTTTTCTCTTAAGGGAACAAATGTTTCTCAGCTTAGGGAAGTATCTTGATTAAAGGTTGTGATAAAGAAGGCAGCTGGCTTCCTCAGTTAGCCTAGATGAAGTTGTAAGTAGCAGGTATTTGAATGCTGCCTCTGAAAGTTTCAGGGTTTTGAGGACAGGAAAACAGAACTAGTGACCACCTCTACTCAGTGGAGAGGTACCTGCAGTGCTGTTAATGACAGGCCTAATGAGAAGGACAGTTGCAACAAATGATCCACGAAACATGGGGATGTTTATTTCATGTAAATCTTATTTGTTCTACTGGAACTTGTTTGGGAGCAGTTTCCAGTTGACAGGAGAAGCTTGAGGAGAAAGTATAGTAAGCCCCATGTACCTCTTACCTCACATATTTCCACCCTCCACCACACCAGCATCCTTCCTCGGAGTGGTACCTTTACCACATCAGTGTAACAATATTGTTTTCTGTACCCGCTCAAAGTCTACAGTTACTATTACAGTTTATTCTTGGTTTTATATATTCTAGAGGATTTGAAAAAACTGCATGATGATAGGAATCCACTGTTTTAGCTGCATAGAGAATAGTTTCAAAGTAAGTGGGAAAAAATCTTCTGGCTCTCTTATTCCATATTTCCCTTGTCCTAACCCTTGGACCACTTATCTTTTTAAGTGCAATTTTCAGACTCATATGACTGAGACTATAAAGCATACAGCCTTATAGCTTAAGTTTTCCTGGAATCTTTTTATGGTAGGCATTATCATTCCTTTTTAGTATCGAACAATATTCTGACACTTTGATGACTATCTCCTCACCTTCTGGAGAATATCACTTTCCAAGCTACTATGGGTCTTCCACATAGGCTTTTTATGTAACTCTGGTCTTTCAGTTAACCTGAGTAAATACTAAGGAAGCAGACTGCTGTATCATAGGGTCGAGTGAGCTTTATTTTGTAATGAGCTGCTTATAATGCCTTCAATTTCTGCAGTTAGCAGTTAGAAAGAGGCTGTATCATTTTATCCCCTGCCAGTAACGAGCAGGACTGTGTTGGACTTCTGGATTTTGGCCATCATAATTACTGTGTCCTGGTACTTCATGGTTCCTCTAATTTGCATTTTCAGATTAGCATGTGGCACAGAACAACTTTTTATAAAGTAACTTGTATTATTATGTATCTTTTTATGAAGTGTGTGTTTAAATTTTGGGTTCATTTAAAAATATTTTTATTGTTGATTTTTAAAAATTCTTCATATATTGCAGATATGGATACTTAATCAATTATATCTAGTACAATATTTTCTCCCAGTCTACTTGTCTTTTTATTATCTTTCAAAGTAGATTTTTTTTTTACTTTAATGAATCATAGCTTATCAGTTATTTCCTCTTGTTTTCAGAAACCATCAATCTAGGGTTGCTGGCCCCTCTCTTGTGCTCACTTTTGAGGTTCTGTTTCTGTGTTTTACCTTTTGGTCTGCGGTCTATTTTGAGTTAATGTATGTGAGAGAGAAGGGCTATGGCTCCGGACTTACTTGTTTAGGCCAGTTCTAGAGCCTCTGTTGAGATGCATTCAGGCTTGTCTCTCCAGCCATGTCCAGTACGGTTATTAGCTATCAAAGACATTTTTTTTTCAATTCTATTTCAGTGTTGTTGGTTTTTAGAAATTTAGTTTGGTTTTGATTTTTCTTTCTTCGGACTTCTGTGTCCAAGACTCAGCAAGAGGGAGAGATGGACATAGAGAGACAGAGGATTTTCCCACCTACTTTGAAACTGTTCTCTATGTAGCCATAACAGTGGATACACTTCACCATGCTCCTCAGTTCTGTACATCGTCTGCTTTTCTCCTGTGAACTAAAGTTCTCAGAAAGAAATTACACCTTCAGCTGAACCTTCTGCATGGTCGATTAGCTGATTAGAATTTTGATTACTGTGGAGAGGTTGGAATGTTGCCTATCCAGATCCTAATTACAATTTGTTCTGGACTACCTTTAGCCACTAATTAACATTACTTGCTGTTGTGTGATAAAATCTCTCATCAGGAGATGCAACACACATCTACTCACCCCCGATAGGGACCCCAAGACTGAACAAAATATAGACACCACCAAGTCCAGCTTGGTGAACCAATGGGTCACTTACAGGAGCAGAAACAACTCAAGGACAGCTGCATCACCAAGGTCCACCCAGCATGGGCCAGGGCTCATGAAGGCTAAGAAACCTGGAGCACACTGTACAGACTGAAGGCAGCTCAATAGACTGGAGAGTTGCCTTCCAAGTGACTCTGATCTAAACCTCTTCCAGGCAACTTCGGTGGTCTCTGCTTCTTCCAGGCAGCTGGCTTGGATTCAGAGTCTTCTTTGCAGCTTTTCTTCTCTCGAGAGTCTTCTTTGCCACTCAGCTTCCCTTCCTCTGAGGGGGATTTCCAGCTTTTTCTGCTTTCTCTGGCAGGGAGGGGCCTTGTGAATCTGGTCAGTTTCAGGGACTTTCTGAAGCTATTTCAAGTTGTTTACTTTCCTGTTTAATGAATTTCCTATAGGATGGAATGTTTCAATCCTATTGGACACCATTATAGAACATTTGCCCACCTTTGTTTTAGATACAGTATCTACAACTAACAGACAAAAGTTAGTGGAATGTATTAACTTAACAAAACCTTAGTTTCCATCAGCCAAAAGACTAAGAGTATCTAGGTAGTATCTGGGACCTATAACAGAGGTTTCTTCACTTGGCCATCAACCAATGTATTGAAAGGGTGCCTTCATTTATTACTTTCTTCATCCCATTACTACAAAAGTTCATCAAACTGTTACCATGTTGGAAAATGGAATTTGGGATAATCTAAATCTGCGTTCCTAGGCCATAGTCAGGACAGTATCTTACAGGAGCCTTTCCTTTACTTTTAATTTTCCTCTCTTCTGTGTCTGATGGGATTCCTCTTCCTGAATACTGGACTTGGTATAGGATTTTTTAAAACCACAGCAGCCTTGGTGTTTTCTAAGGCTAGCCTGTGGCAATGGACAAATGATGACCTCATGAATGACAGTCTCTTTCAACACACAGATTCTTAGTTTTCTTTATCCAGTGCTCAGAGGGACAGATGAAAGCAAATGTCATAGGCAATGCATTTGATAGATAAACATATTGACTACATAGTAAATCTGATTTCATTCAAAGTCCAATTATTAAGGCTAGTTGCTCAATTTTAGGGAGCAGGGCCTCTATGGATATCATGATCAGATGAAATTAAAGGCAGAATTTTCTAGAAAAAAGTTTTTGAAAAGAATAATTCCCCAATAAGAAAAGACCAGCAGGACTTTAGAGATTGATCTGCATTGGCTTCTCTTCCAGAAGATCCCATTTGATTGCCAGCACCCACATGTTGTCTGATAACTATCTGTAACTCCAGGCATCTGACATCCCTTCTAGCCTCTAAAAGGGACCAAACACACAGAGGTATGCAGACATACATGCAGGCTAAACACCCCTACACATAAAATAATAAAATAAAATGAAATACAATTACCTACAAAGACAAATAAGGTCTCTTGACCTTCTGTAGTGGTATCTTTGTTGATATACAGGGCTTTCAGAATTCAATCAAAGGCTAAGGTGAGTAGCTTCCATCCCAGGCTACACAATCAATATGTTTCTGAGTACCATATTTGTGTTTTAGAATCTAGAAGTTGAGGCCAATTACATACATGTTTTGTCATAGGATATTCTTCTGAGGTAAAAATTATGCAAGTACCTGGAAGCATTTTAAAATTACAAAATCTTAGGTTATTGTTACTTTAGACAAATAAATGCAACAGAAAGAAGTGGGATGGAGAAGGACAGAAATTATGACAATTCTGTGAAGTCTAGAACTTTGAATATATGGTGTCTGAGAATTTTTGGAAATATTGGGAGGGTACAGAATCACCGGAGGCTGAATACAGAAAAAAAATTGCATCATTTCTTTGGTTGTGAAGTAAAAGTGTGATGTCATAAACGGTGAATAATTTCTATATGACTAGGTAAATCATTGAATATACAACAAAAATATACTGCTTTGGAATTCTATATAAGCTCATTTTGTAGCTCTTGCGGCTCAGATGGAGTATATTACAGGGATTCGGTCTCCTGCATTGTGATCTCATTACATCTTCTTAAAGATTTCCCTTAACCACCTTCTTGTTTTTAGAAAGGCTTTCTCACTACCAGTCTACTTTTCTCCATTTTATTCCCTCTATTTTCTTACTCAAGCTCAAGCTGTAACACCAACAAGTACTTTAGTGGTGATACATAATGTTCAGACTCAGGGCAGTTTCCATCTAAAGAAATTCAGTGAAGAAAATGTAGTGGTTATCCCAGCCAGCTCTGCATGTTCACAAATCCAAGAGGCAACTTACGTTCTATTTGTGCAGGAATTGTGAAGGGCATGCTAAGAGGGTGGGGTCCACTATCCTGCTGAAGGATAGTGTGATCTTCAGTCCACTGACAACCTTCAGTACATGTCAGTAACCTGACAGCTTTCTTTTAAAGGTTCCAGTAACACTGGCTGGAGGTCAAGACTTTAAACAGGTGGGCTTTGGGGAGACATTCAAGATCCAAACTACAGGAATGACCTTGTCTGCTGTTTCCGAATCAATGTCACTCTGAATTAGCTTCTCTTGATTGACTTTGCTCCTCATTATATTCCTTTCATGCTTAGTCATGCATCTATAATTTTTTAAAGGATTTTGTGTGTGTGTTTAGGGGAAGTATGGGCATGTGTGGCATATGGCATGTGGAGGTATGGTCTATGAAGACCAGAAGAGAATGTCAGATCCACTGGAGCTGGAGTCCCAGACATTTGTGAACTTCCTGATAAGAGATCTGAATTTTAGTCCTCTGGTAAAGCTGTAAGTGTTCTTAACTGCTGAGTCTCCTTCCAGCCTGTATCTATCTTTTTTTTTTTTTTTTTTTTAATTCAATGGCATCTAGTGGAAATTCTACCTGGCTGGATATTGACTATTTGGTGCTTTTATAATTTGTGGTTTTTTTTTTTTTTCCTGCAATGTAGTTTGGTCCTTTTAGGCGTTCTAAGATTCATTAAGCAGGTTCACAGCTGTGTTCAACCTCAGTGATTAATTCCCCAGTACTCAGCAGTGGTTTTTGAGTTCTCACCCAACACTCACTACATTAAGTACTTCAACATGCCTGGTGGGATCATGTGCCACTCCCAATTCTGTGAACACTGAACGGCGTTTCTGCTGTACTTCTGTATTCTCCTTTCCTCAATTTGCTGGGAACAGCAGAAGTGGAACTTCAGGGGAGGAGTGAAGGAAGGAGAATTGGAGGGGGAGGAGTGCAGGGGGAGGAGTCCATGGGGAAGGAGTTCACTGGGGGAGTACGGAGGGAGGGACTCATCTCATTTGGTTCCTATTGCCTGTTGATCACAACCCTTCTTTGCTTATGTCTAGTTAATGTCTTTATAACCATTGTTTTTTTGCATTTCATTATTTTTTTCTATCTGTTAGGCCAGAGAACAAATTCAACTCTGTTACTCTATCTCTGTGCGGAGCACACAATTTAATACAGAACAATATGTCACGGGTATCATGACCTTTCTTATTCTGTGGAAAGAGTGATTTGTCTCAGATGACATAATGGTGTTAAGATGACTTAAAAATCAAAGGCTGTAGTCAAGTTTTGTTTTCTCATTTGGTGACCAATGACTCAGTGGAACGGGACATCAGCAGTGGCCTCTGCTGCTTTACCCCAAATTCTGCTTTACTAATTGATGATAGAGACTTTTGTTAAATGATGCTTTTGCAAGTTTTAAAAGGAATATAATTCTAACCCAGAAACACTAGGAAAAATTGTCTAAAGTAATATCTCTGCACAGAAATAGTTAACAACTGAATATTATACAGAAATTTCACCATAAGCAGGAATTATAAATTTCAATCGTTTAAACCGCCACAGAAGTCATCAACTAAAACACATTTTAATCCACAGCAAAAACATTGGTGAGACGGGAAGTCAGGAAATTTGGCCAAGCCAGTAGAGACCATGGTTAGTCCATATGGCTCATGGAGACTTCATAGGAAACATTCCTCGGGGCAGAAGACTATCAAAAAGCAGCCATAAATGCATGAAGTTGACTGATTTGTTGGCATTGTTCCTATGAACAAAAGAAAGAAATCCTCCCCCAACCCCCGGCATCTTAACTTCTACCTGGGCAAAACTCAACAGGTCACTTTCTATTAGAAATATTTGTGTTCTTACTGAAATGACACAAAGGTAAAAGTTTAGTGAATTCATCTGATAATGATGTGTGCACAGATAATATATATATATATATATATGTATATATATATATATCATATGCAGCAGAGAATATATAAATATATACACATAGGAATATAGAAGATAGGAGTATGGGAGGATGAAATTATAATTGACAGTCATGCATAGCTATATTCATTGATGTCTGGGAGTAACTTCATCTAACAATTGCATGTATAATATGTTATTTTTATTTGTTATTTATCTGAGCATAATGTGGATGCCTTAATCTTTTTATCTGCATTTTCATTTTTAAATAATGGGGTTATAGACTGGACTAGATATAATATAGCTTTATACACAGGCTTTATTTTTATTTGTCCACCACAAGGATCTGTTAAGGTGTTTTAATAGAAATAATTTGCATAAATACACTAGAAATGAATACAATGGAGAAATAGACTGGAGAGAGAGTTTGGGTTGTTGTTGCTGTTTTGGATCTTGCTGGAAGGAATGCTCTTCCTCTCACTGAGGCCATCCCCTCATCTATGCCTCTCATCTGTCTCCCAGTTCACCAGCTTCTCCGCCAGTGACTGCTAAATCAGCATTCAAATAGTCAAACTGATGCCACCTTATTAACACTATACAGCCTTCTACCAACTCCTTTCCTCGCAATGGACTCTTCCATCCTTCACTCCTTAGACTCTAGAAAGCACTATTGGTTCTGCCTCCATTTCTTACTTTTACATTCACTTCTTGGGCAATTTTCCCATGTGACTCAGCTGCAGCTGAGATCATATCAACTCTGTGACCTTGTTGCTCAGGCTGCCTGGATCATGCTATAAATGGCTACACTTAAGACTGGCCCATTTTTTGAAGTTTTCAGCCTTATCGAATCGTTCTTTGATGCTGACATTTGCTCCTCTTGCTGGTTTTGGTGATTTCTTGTAGTTTCCTTTCATAACTTTCATGGATTCTACCTGTTCCTAAATATTGATGTTCTTGGATGCCCTCATCCTCGAACTATGTACTCTGCTGGGCTGTGTATTCTACTGCCCCACATGCTGACTACAAGTAGTCTGTAACTTCAGCCTGGCATTTTCAGTTTTGTGTAGATGCTTTCGTCAAATTCTCTGGGTATATAAACCAATCTACAAAGTTAAGGAAGAAAGTTAGGTGGCTGGAGAAAAAGCTCACTAGTTAAGAGCACTGAATGCTTTTCTTTAGGACCAGGGTTGAATGCCAGCACCCACATGGCAGCTCACAGCCATCTTTAACTCCATTTCAAGGATATCAACACCTTTCTTCTGCCCTCCCTGGGCACTTAAGCATGCATGCAGTGTACAGACATACACGCAGACAGAATACACATACATATAAAATAAAATAAATAAATAATTAAATGTCATTAATTTTGCTTGTTTATCTGAAACATGAGAAATACATAATACTTTAATTACATATTCATTATAAGTAAATGTCTTCTTGGCCTCTTTGTTCTTCCATTTCTGGGTAACAGAAAAAATACTTGTCTCAAAGCTCTCCCAACACTGCAAAGCTACCCAGTGTCTCTCGTCAGGAGCTGGTTATAACAGAACATCTCAGTTGTGCACCTTGCACCAAACCCTCTTCATCCTTGGTTCCAGCAAAACCAGGTGATAAATATCCAAACTAAATTAATTATCATCACCTCTAGTAATGATAACAGAGTTGTATGCACCGTTTTTTTTTTTTTTACATTCAAAATGTTTATTTCAAACAAGATATAAGGCATCGAGTGTGCACTCTAAACCCTAGCAGAAGAAACAAATCAATTCTGTAGCATATGCTAGAAAAACTGCAGAAGTCTTAAAGACAAAGATCATAAAACAAGCAAATAAAAGGGACTAGAGACAGGAAAGCCACACTGACAACACACGCCACAGAAACTGTGAAAGCCAGGCCAGAGAGTTCTTCCAATTTGCTAGAAAAGCAAACACCAAATCCCACCAGCTTTAATTTAGTCACATATTTGAGAAAAATATCCTTCATGTTTAAAAATTCAGATAAACAAAAGCTAAGAGCATGTGATGAAGCAGATTTTGCTTTTAAACCGTCTGAGGAATATTCTTTTTTTTTTCATAAGAGAATTTTTTTTATTTATTTTACACACAATCAAAGATCCCTCTTCCTCCTCCACCCCACAGCCTCCCTCCCACCTCCAACCCCCTCTCCCACAAGAAGGCAAGGCTCCATGGGGAGCACATTCAGCAGAGCAAGTCCAAGCCCTTCCCCATGCCTTAAGGCTGCATATTATAGGTAGTGGGTTCCACAAAGCCCGCTCATGCACCAGAGATGGATTCTGATCCTACGGCCAGGGGGCCCCCAAGCAGATAAAGCTACACAACTGTCTCACCATGCAAAGGCCTAATCCAGTCCCATGTAGGCTCCACAGCCATTGATCTAATTTTCATGAGTTCCCTCTAGTTTGGTTTGTTGTCTCTGCAGGTTTCCCATCATGGTCTTGATGCACTTGCTCATAGAATCCCTCTCTCTCTTTGACTGGACTCCTGGAGCTCTGTTAGTGATTGGCTGTGGATTTCTGCATCTGCTTCCATCAGTCATTGGAGAAAAGTTCTGTGATGACAGAGTATTTCACCTGTATGCACCCTTTAACAAATCACAGACCCCTAATTACAGAATATCATCATCTTTAATCTGTTCCTTAGTGTTATTCAACCATAAGTTAATAATGAAAATGGACCTTAGATATTCTGTAGTTTCAATGTGTCCTTCTAAGTTCCATGTATTGGACTAAAGTCCACTGCAATGTGACGGTGTTGAGATGTAATAAGTTCCTGAGGATGCTACTTTGGTGAACAGACTTCTACTATTTTTCAAGTGTGGCCTTGGGATGGTTCTCCAGAAAAGGCTAGGTTAACTCCTTTCCCCTCAGGCCTGTGGCTTGTGATTGCTCGTGCTCTCCTGAGGGGTTCTTGCAGGTGTCATACAGGGAAGTGAACCCTACAAGAAATAAGAATGAAAGCCCAGTGCAGATTGACTTCGTTAACCTGGATACGACTTCAGGGAGTCTAATATCAGGTGACTCATTGTCAGCATATTTAAACAGTACAATTTGGGGAAAGTTTCCAGACAACAATCAGTACAATCAGTCCAATTCTGTGTAGTGAGTCTTTCTCTGTACTGACAGCCAGTTTCCAAATAATGAAACAGAAACTTACTATTTATGAATGCTCAGCCTTAGATTAGGCTTGTTCTTAACTAGTTCTTATAATTTAAATTAACCCATTTATGTTAACCTACATTCTGCCACGTGGCTCATTCACCTCATCTCCATACTGCCCACTCTGCTCCCTCTGTATCTGGCTGGTGACTCTTTTGTGCACCTAGATTCATCTCAAGTTGCTCTCTTAGCCAAAAGTCCTTTCTAGTCTCTCCTGCTAGCTATTGGCTATTCATTTCTTTATTAAACCAATCAGAAGGAGCCTTGGCAAAGGCACGTATTCACACAGCATAAATAAATACCCCACAATATCCAGATTCACAACAAGCTTAAGGTGTGACTACATAGAACTCTTACACAGTACATGTGACATGAGAGTGGGTTCTATAGCTAAAAGACCTAGAATCTAGTGAGTCTCTGACAGATAGCATAGAGGTCAGCAGGCCATAAAGTACATGTGACATCTGCTTAAGGGTGGATAATGGTCTAGCAGGGAAGGATTTTGGAATAATCATTCTGGGAAATTTGGATGAGGTCTTCCTCTATAGCAAAAGGTGGGTGAGGTCTGCCTCCATAGCTAGCCAAAAGATCACCAAGTCGTGAACGGCCTGCACTCTCAGCTTTCTGGGTGGAAGGCAGGTATTTGGTTTGTATCTCCTCTATTAAGGAGACCCCTGCATGACTAACATTCCTGGTCCCCATAGTGTCTCTCTGTGAGTGCAGGCCTCTGTGTCCCAACACTCTCCTTTTCAACCACGTGGTCACCGTAGGAAAGCCACTGGCCCTCTGCTAGTGCCTTGATATTGGTTTAGCAAGACTCCAAACTGTAGAAAACAAGTTTATTTTCTTCACAAATTAACGAGTATGTGTGCGGTATTCTACTCCAGCAGCATAAGCGGGATGAGATCAACTCAGGAACTATCTCAACTGCAGACAAGTAAAAATGCTTTCAATAACAAATATTCAGGCTGGCGAGACGACTCGGTGGACAAAGGTCCTTGCCACCATGCCTGACTTGAGTTTGATCCCTGAATGCACATGTGGAAGGAAAAAACCTAATGCTGCAAGTTGTCCTCTGCCGGACGTCTCTACACAGGACCTTGGCACTACTGTGAATGCACGTGCACACAAGCAAGCAAATGGATGAAGAGTTTTGAAAAGTAATGAAGAATTTTTAAAAAACAAGTTTTTTTATTCTGTTAAAAACACTTCCAAAATGTTCTGATCCCTATACACACCGTGATTCACTAACTTATAAAGTACCCTGATTAATTGGGTAGAGAAACCAATTGAGATCTAGATACTGAAAGAACACAGGACAATCTCTGACATGGATATCTTCTATATTGTGATAGGGTGAACACAGACAGCTTTCTCCATTCTTTGAAGTCATAGTCTCATGTGAGAGTATTTTCAGCATCGAAATAAGTTTAAAAAAATTTTCCAGACATTTGAGCATTTTCTTACACAAAGATTAAGCCAATATTTTAAAAACAAGCATTCAATTACATTCTTTATTAAAATTATATACTATACTTTGTAAAACTGATGCTATTACACCCTGCAAGTGTGGATAAAAGCATATCTCTACACAAAAATTAAATATTTTAAGATACCCATAAATATTTTGAACTTAAAAATCAGATAAGATGAAGTATTCACTCATTTAATCAGATCACATCTGGCCAAATGTTTGTTTTATTTAATTTTCTATATGGAGAATTTCTCACGTATACATTACATAATCTAACCATCTAATTGGAGTTACATGCTTAAATATGTTTCCTTTTTTTTTTTCCAATTGAAGGTTTTAGCAATCTCGATGGTTGTCTGTGCAATGTTCTAATATTCAGATACCGTTAGCTTTTAAAAATTTCTAAGTGCTTTCTTCTGTTCTATGGATCTGTCTAACTCTTTGTGGTCAGTCCCCCTGCAATAATTTCTTAATTCTTTGAGCGTTCATACAATGTATTCTGAAACATCACACCTACATCTCATATTAATTAGCCTTCCACTCTATCCTGTCCATCTTTCCGCAACTTTCAAATTTTTCTTCTCCTTCTCTTCCCTCCTCTTCTTCTTTCCCGCTCTTCCC
This sequence comes from Peromyscus leucopus, assembly GCF_004664715.2. Taxonomy (NCBI): domain Eukaryota; kingdom Metazoa; phylum Chordata; class Mammalia; order Rodentia; family Cricetidae; genus Peromyscus; species Peromyscus leucopus. Next base: position 14,283 of record NW_023505868.1, on the reverse strand, counting down.
TTCTTTTCCTTCCCTCCCTTCCCCTCCCTTCTCCTTTCCAATTGTGTTGCCACATAGTATTGGGAGCATGGTTAGCTCTGGTGTGTGGTCGTCTTACAAGGGTCTCATCATTAAAGAAACTGACCCTCCTCACTAAAGCAAAAATACAGCTGTCAGCTATTGATGGGATTTTTTGTTCATTCCTCACTCTATGCTAAGATTTTTGTCTGGCTGGAGTTTGTACACTCTTGTGCATGCTGTCATGATCATTATGAGTACACATGGCATCTGTCCTATTTGTGGATGGAAAAAGCATTTCTTTGATGTTATCGATGCTCCAGCTCTTACATTGTTCCTCTTCACAAAGACACCTGAGACTTGGATAGGGGTGTGACACTAATGTCCATTTAGGGCTGAGCATTCCACAGTCCCTTATGTCTGTACATTGACCAGTTGAGGCTTTTCTGAGTTAACTGCCATCTCATGCAAGGAAATGCTTCTCCATAAGGGGTTAAGATATGCTCTGATGTGCAGGTATAGCGATAAGTCATTAGGAGTCATTTTAATTTGATGTTCATTTAGCTAATGATGGAATTGGGGTTTTTTCTAGGGTTATCTAGTACTTGTTCTTCACATGTCAGATATTTTCACAGGTAGACTTAAACCAATCAGAAAGTGGCTGGATACTCCATAAAATTCATGTTACAAGGAACATTAGCATTTATTGGCAATAAGGTTATCTTAACTTAAGCTATACACATTGTTTTTTTTTAAAAAAATAATACTTTTGCATGTTTATAACTACATATATAAACATAATTATATGTATTTGGGAAACAAGAAAATTCCAGTAGCTTGCTTATTGGAGCATCTGGAGTTGGAATGGCATCCCAGCATTGAGGCAGCGGGGGGCACACCAGACACCTGTCAAGTGCTCCATTCCTCTGGTAGTACCATGCTTTCTTGCCTCTTTCTTGTTACCTCACAGCGAGCATATTTTTTTTTTATTGATTGCTACTCTGCTTCCTGGCTGTGCTTTCTTCATTTCTTTCCCGTTCTTTCCAACACATCTTGGTTCTAGCCAGAGTAGGTTTTTAAACTACAGAATATTACATCACTGTGTAATCCTTCACTGGGTTCACTTCTATTGGCGTTTATTCTAGCTTCTCAGAGGAGCTCTACCTGCTTGGAGACAAGCACCTGTGACTGGCTGCATCCATGGCCTGGTCTCCCAGAGAAGTGATTCAACTTTCAGGTCATTTCAGGACATGCATTTCTCTTCAGGGAAATGTGAGGTGAGCCCTCTTACTTCCAGGAACCACGGAAACAGCTTGGCTTCTTCAGAAGCTCCCCCGGGCTCCATTTCCAGTATCTGTGGACAACACTATCCAGGCCTACACATCATATTTAATTGACATTTTCCTTATAATTAATCAAGGATATGGTACTGAACCAGGAGACCCAAGGAAAGGAGTCACTAAGAGGCTGGTTTTTGATGATGTTTTGGGTGTGAGTCATCTTTCTTAACTGTCTTCATCTACACTTCTTTTACCTGAGAAAAATAAACTACTAGACTTCAAACATTTTTATTTGGCTTTCATGTTACATGCAGAAAAGTGTTATTATGAGATTATAGGCCTTATTATTAGATACATATTCAATATTTTGTATATGTGGGGGGGAGGTTTTAAGCAGTAAATGATGTGTTTTTTTTTTTAATTTTAGGTTTGCTGGGATGATAATGCACTTTTCTATAAATGAACTAATCAGGCTAGACTAGAATGCTCATCTATCAAGAAAATGCATTTCAGTGGTTGAGCACACTAAGATTTATCTCTCAACAAAGACAATATAGCACTGATATAAGGACAGAACTCCTTTGTCTTGTGGTTCCAAAAGGCGTGAATAAGGAGAGGATGTGGGAGAACATGACGATATCAACATGTGTAGGAATAAACAACATTTCTGATTGGCCATTCTTATTTGGTCAGCTGTCATATGATCTGTGAAGTTACTAGAATGCATAATTTCCAGTGTGACTAAGAAGGATAAGTCATCCATTGAAGAGATGGCTCAGTGGTTAAGAGCATGCTACTTCTTTAGAGAGTGGGTTGATTTTTCAGCCCCAATGGTGGCTAGGAACCATCTGTATCCAGTTTCAGGGGATTCTGGCTTCTTGCAGGTAGTATGTGCTTTGGGTGCACAGACATACATACACTCGAACCCCATACCCTGAGATAAAATAAAAGATTAAAAAGAAGGCTGGAACTTGAAGGAGCTGGTTTTCTACCAAAATTAAAAATTAGTAACTAAAGTCACAGTTGTGGGGGCCCTGAGGAGAAGATGTACTATGCATCTCAGCAGCATTTCTTCTCAACTAGAAGGCAGGAGGTGACAGTGAGGGAAGACATGCTGGTCTATTACTTGGGCTATTGTCTTGTCAGTTTGGGGTTCTATTTCCACACTATAAATGAGAGGTTCTTTGCACTTCCTGAGACTCATAGCAGCAATGGCATAGATTCAGGTAATAATCTTTTCACACTCAAAATGCATTCTCATTCATTCAGTTACTAGCTGAATTCTCCAGGGCTGTTTCTACAAAGAAACTGTGGTTCTATATGCATGAGGAAAAGTGAAATAATTGCTTTTGAAGGACACCCAGTAAGGGTCACCTAAGCTACTTTAATTGTTGGTGAGTTTCTAGAATTGTGATCAAGAAAGTGAACATGTGTTTGGTGATTTCTGTTTTAGGAAATGCAATGCACTGCAGAGAGGTTGAGCTAAGAGAGTTTGATTGAATAGAAGAAAACATTTCTAAATAAACCAGCCTGCCTAATAATAATTTAAACACTGAGTATGCAGTTTATTGCATATTTTGAAGAGAGAAATGGCACAAAAAGACTGTGCTAAGAAGAGGCTAACTGGAGTATGCAGTGAGACTCTGTTCAACAGCAAGCAAGCGGAAACTGGACATGAGGTTAGTTCACCTGGATAGGTTAATGGCTGGAATGCCTGCTTCTCAACGGTGTCGTTTTATTACAGGGAGGTAAGATGATCCATGACAGGATAATCGATTCAAGCTCTTGTGTAGGAGCGAGAGATCTTCATATCTTTGACGTCCAGGTTGTGGTCGATCCTCAGTGTACTACAGGCAGAGAAGCTTCAGAGCCCTGGAGGCAGCACATGATCAGAGATTTTTTGTGCGATTTCCTCCAGCGCAGCTTGTCATAGCCAGAAGTGCATACTGCACCTGATGGGCATCCTGAGAAGTTGCAACTACGTGTTTTTAATTGTGACTTCAACTAGAGACAATAAACAACAAAATATTTTTATAAACATAAAAAAGTGAAAAATTCATATAAGGATTCAGGAAGAATACTTCAGATGAAAAGATCAAGATTTCATTGAATAGTTTAATAGCATTGTAACAGAATATTCTCTAGCTCTTACAATTTTTAGTATTTAGGAATTAGGGATCCATGAACTTCTGTGAAAGTTTTGTTAGAAAATTCACTTTCAGCTAGCACAATAATTGGTACGTCTGATTTTTGCTTGTACCAAGATGCAGCCTGGGCTTTATGCATGTGTGACAAGCGTTGTGCTGGGCTATGGCCTCCTCGCACATTTTACATCTTCGGAAATCTACACTATCATCAGGTTTTATCTCAAGAGGAACAACCAAAGAAATAGGGAAGGTGCAAATACACATGCCCACTCCTTAACAAGTTCTTGCTTTAGTCTTTACAGTGTGGGTCTCAAAAACACACGGCTATGACAGTCCGTGAGCTTGGGAAAAAGTAGTATTGGAAGGAGTATATAGAATGCTCTCAAGTCAGCCTGTAAGGGAAGTATAAAGCTTATATTTTACTCCTTCAATTTCAAGGTTTGTGTTATTTCCCAAAGATAGAAAAGAAAATATCTCTTGAAGAAAATGGAGTTATCTAGTAAAGGAAAAGCTTACACCATGATGTCTTGGTGGGGGGAGGTTATTAACTTAGGGAAAAAAAGAGATCTGGAAAGTAGTGAAGTGACGTGTTATGTAGATGAAAAAACAGATAAAGCTCATTTTCCTGAAATTGAAATGAATCTGGAAAAGAATTCACGGACAGTCAAAAAGAATGGAGATAATATCAAGATAAACATTTTATAGGTATGCTTCACTGCTTAAAAAAAACATACATTCACATAAAATGCTGAGTATGTAAGCATAGAAATGCAAGAATGACCGCACCAGAGACAGACAATATATTTTCAGTGTGTACACTAGGTTGCAATCTTCAACCACATTTCAAGGTAAGCACCCTTCAGTATCACCTTCTCTTCTGCATCATTTAATTGCTTTTGCTTTATTTCTTTAGAGTTAATGTGTTTGATTGCAGAAGTAATAGTATTATTTTCTGTGTAGTATCCAATGCAGCAGACACACGGAATAGCTTTTTCTGACCTACTACTTACTACCTGCTGCAACCAGATGAAAACTGTATTCCTGTTAAACACACATGGTTACATTTTACACTAACATATTTTGACTGTATTGAGAGAATAAGTGCACAAATAATAACACCATTTCTAAAGAAATAGGCAAGGTTTGGGGATATATAGATGGATTACACATAAATGTCATTATTCTCAGCACTCTCCTGTCTTCCTTTTCATTTAAAAACTTAATTTGATAGTTTTTCGTGTCAGCACCTGTAGATACCAATAGCAGTATGTACCTACACACACATCGGTGTGATACTTACAATGCAGGCATGCATGTTTCATTCACTGTTCTTCTGTTGTTGGGAATATTGGAATAAGCAGTTTATACACGCTTCTTGACAGAACATGGGCTCTGGACTGGATCCTGGTCCAAAGAAAGCTGCATTGGCAGAGAAACTGCAGACTTGTGATAAAGTAGACATAGTAAGTGATTGCTGGATTGGTGGACCTTGCTTTTCTGGTGATTGCATTGTAGCTTTTAGCCTAATCTTGGAGCTGAGGGAAGGGTGTGTGGGAACTTGGGCATCATTTTGGCAACATATTTGTAAGTCTAAAATTGAAATAGTTCAAACAGTTCTGTGAGCCTAATTCTTAGGTGGGAAAGGGGGAAGGTGGGAACGCCAGGGTAGATTCAACAAAGGTGGAGAGTCAGAGCAGCAGGAAGGGACTGCATCTTCTGCTCCAGTTTGAGGAATTTGTATCCTTTACTGCAGGCGTGGCCAGTCACAAAGGCTCCAAAGCCCAGGAGAGAGATGGTCAAGTCTGCTGGAGAAGCCTCCCTGGAAACAGAAATACTGAGGCACACAGGTGTGGAGTGTGTATGTGTGGGTTTGGGAACACCAGGACAGGCTCAGATTCAGCAACTCAGCAGGAGCAGCAGAAGGAGGGGTCTTGAGGAGATGGAAATTGTATTTCCAGGGCTGTTGCAGGAGTGGTGAAGGGTTTTTAGGCGCCAACTGCTCTTGGGTTTGGTGCCCAGTTCTACCTGCTGTGAGCAGGAGCCTCGATCTCACCACAGGAAGGAAGGGCAGACAGGCCTCGAGGGCTGAACGTTGGCGTCTTTGCTCTTCATCTTCCAGGGGTGATACAGGCATCCCTCATCCCCTCTTTTAGCTGGACTGCTGGGAGGAAGGCGCAGCAGGAGCTCTGCACCTCATCCTGGGCCTGACTCAGCAGTCTAGGTACTGAACTTCAGGAGCTCACGCTACCAAGGGCCATAAACCCAGCCAGAGGGCCAACTTAAATGTTCTTTAAGGTCCAGTCTAGCTGAGAGGGCCCATTTTGCTATGATATATAGCAACTTTGTTGGGAAGTAGTCTTAGAGGCTGTTCCTTTCTCTCACCTTAATGCCTACTACCCTATCCTTGGTGTTAACACCCAAGGAAAATTCATGCTGTGCTTTAGAGAACATTCGTGATTTTATTCTAAAAACTCAATAACTTGGAGTGAGCAGCTCTGAAGAGTATGTACACAGCCAATTAACATGTTCACTGAAGGTGTAAGAGACCATCACAATATTTAAAAAATAAATATAACACATAGTATAACTTTACAATATTAAAACACACACATACAACACACACAGTATGACTTTACAATGTTAAAACACACACACACATATAGAACATACACAGTGCACACACACACACTTGCACACATAGACTATCACTTTAAACAGAACCCCCTAACATTCTTACATTCTTTTGTTTGTTGGAAGAATCCGTTCCAGCATGCACTAGTCTACCTATGACATTGACTCCTCTCTAGAGGCCATTCTGAGCAGGCCAGTATTTTCTAAAGGGAAATTGGACCATACACAAAGACGTTGCTTGGGTATACAAAGATAATAGTGTTTAAATTCCTCATGTCTCATGTTTCTTTTCTTTTCCACGCAGAAGTAGATAGATAAATGGCAAGCAAAAAGCGTGAAATCCAGCTACAGGTGGGTCTGTCCTGCCAGCAGGTCTGTGTCTGGTGCAACGACACTTGCCCTGTCTTACAGTGTTTTGCTTTTCACAGTCAGTCATCAATAGTCAGAACTGTGGGATGAGATGTTGCTGAACAAAGGCCTAACAGGTACTGGGGCTCTCTGCTGTCCTCATCCAGACTTTGTCCCAAGCACCGGGGACACCTTGCAGAATTCAACTCTTGTGTTTCAAAGCTGCTTCCTCCTCACCTGGGATGGGAATGTCCCAGCCTCTAGCTCCTTGACTCTGCTTTTGATAAATGTTGCCATCTTCTAGTGATTGATGTTTACCAAGCCTGGTGTGGACCTTGCAAAGCCGTGCAAGCTTTATTCAGAAAACTGAAAAATGAACTGAATGAAGATGAGATTCTTCACTTCGCGGTTGTAAGCTTTTCATTTTCATTCAACTTGTTTACTGTTACAATAGGGCTTATGGATTCCCAAGTACTTCAAGTACTGTCTTAACTTAAGCAACCTGTCAGTCTTCAGTCGAAACAAACAATGTTTTCTTGGCATTTTTACTATATATTTAGTTCTACTAGTTTGAGAATTAGTATGATTTTACCTAATTCTTGGACGCTGACTGAGATAAATTATCATGACTGCAAACTTAGAAAAATATAAAAATGGACATGTATCTGTTGATATTTCTTTTACCTCATGGCATGTTAATATATGTCCCTGAGGTTAAGATGATGGGGAGCTGTGTGCTGGGTGTCATGGAGTAGATCCCGAGATACTTATCTATTGCATGAATGTTTCAAAGGAAATAATTTCTCTTTCACTATTATAAAAATTGATGAGATTAGACATCATAGTCAAAGTCATTTAACCAATTGTATTGGTTATTCAATTTCTCTATATCCAGTTAACAATTGGTTAGAATCTTATTGTTCAATATGCCTTAATGTAAAACAGAACACTTGAAATCTATCTAGATGAATTACAGAAATGCATTTTCATTTTAATTATTCTAATCTTAAAACTGAAGGCTGTTGAGATAGTTCAGTGGATAAGGCACTTGCTGGGAGGCCTGATGACATGGGTTTGATCTCTGGGACTCAAATGATGAAAATAGAGACAGAATCTCTCTCTTTCTCTGTCTGTCTGTCTGTCTGCCTGCCTGCTTCTCTCTCGCACACACACACAAATAAATTTAAAAAATTTAAAAACTGATATTACAAATTAAATTATTGTGAAATGTAATATGCTATATGAATCTACTTTTTATTAGAGGTCAATTAATTATTTATTGAATATTAATCACTAAAATATGCTTTAAATATGAATTTTTATAAAATAATACATTTTTAAGATTTATTATGGAAAATGATATGAGACATTTTTAACACTTTTTACATTGAATACATGTTGAACTGATAATATATTGAGTTAAAGAAAGTACTTTATTTTTTACCTGTTTCTTTTATGTGACTACCAGAGAACCTAAAATACATTTCTATTAGACAGATGCATACTCAGTCAGCCAGCTATAAACTGCCCAAACAGTATACTCCAGATCTCTAAACTACATAGTCCTTGAGCAGACATGAACCTCCATCCACTGCATGTTTTGAGCATAGACCTTCCTGCCTTCAAGACACCTTGGAGTCAGTTTGCTTCCTGATCTCACATGGTTTCAACTAGCCATCCCTTCTGCAGAAGCATTCTGTCTTCTTTTCTTTATAATTTATAATTTTGTGTGTGTGTGTGTGTGTGTGTGTGTGTATCTGTGTTCTCTATGTGTGAAGGGGTGTCTATGTATGGGTGCATGTATGTTGAGTGCGAGTGTACAAGAGGCAGGGGTGTTGGATCCCTGGAGCTGGAGTTACATGTAGTTGGAAAATCATTGCCTTCTTAACAAAGCAAGTGAGGCAGCCCCACACCTGCCTGTGGAACAGTATTGAAAGACACAGTCTGCCTTGGGTGAGGGACAGTCAAGTACAGTATGGAGCCAGAAGTGACCTGTCAGGAGGGAGTAAGAGACATTCTTTGGATCAAGAACACTTGGGCTGGATTGGAAGAGTAATGGCAGGACCAGGCAGCGAGGAAGGTAGAAACAGAGGTGAGTTTACTGCAGGCACCAACATAACACAGGCTTGAGTTGCTAATGCGTGCAGTTTGATCCTTAATGCAACTATTACAAAACCAGAAAATGTTGCTGTTCCAGAAAATTGTGTATATCTCTACACCATTTGAACATAAGATCCAGAATAGTGTGGATATTGCTTTCTCATTGTTGTATAAAATATTTACATTGTTGTATAAAATAATTTATCTTCAGGCTGAAGCTGACAGCATTGTGACTCTGCAACATTTAGAGATAAATGTGAGCCTATGTTTCTCTTTAGTCTTGTAAGTATAGCATTCATCATCTCATTATCAGATTCCTGTGAAGGAGCAGGTAGCAGGGAAAATTACCATGGGGCTGTTTGCTGGTGCTGGTAATTGCACAGTGTTTGCCTTATCTCTGTTTGCCTGATAATGAATTTAATAATTTGCCTTTGGGGAGCTTGTTAAGACTATCACATACTGAACTGATTCGAAAAAAGACAAGTCGGCATTTACTGGAGTGAGGAACCGTTCTCAGATGAGCGGCAGGAGAGAATTGATTATAAGTGTTCATGGATTTGTGTGAAAGCATTTGCCTAATCATTCTCTCTATTGCATTTTGCTCCCATCTCTGTATTTACAAAGGTTTAGAATAGCGTAGAAAGTTTATTCCAAGTTGTTCTCGTTGCTTTCTATGGGGGGGGGGTGATCTCTTTCCTCTTCACACTTGTCAGTACTTCACCTGTATTTTGCATTGGACACACAACTGCAATAGTCAGAAAACAATGGGATAAATGTTATTTCCTAAAACCAGTCTACAGTTAAGCCCTCAGTCCCGTGGTCATCAAGAGAAGTGTCAGCAGAGGTAAACACCACTAGGTCAACCTTCTGGTGAGGGCGCTTACTTTTCAATAGTAGAAATAATTATTAATAGCACTTCTTGTATACAAGCTCTCGATTCGGTTAAATAACGCTCTTGCAACTATTTCGAGCAAATGAATTATTGCTCTAGTTGAATAAAATATACATGCTCTTGCACTATGTTGAAAGTATAGCTCTTGATGTATAGTATTTTCAGCTTTTGAAGCAATATGGTCTGTGTTTAGAGTGATAGTTTTGATGCCACCAAGCCAATTTGCAGTTTAAGGAATCAAGATGAGAATCTTCACAGAGGAAAGGCTTGCTGCTTTGGAACATTCTTCTGAAGCCTAAAAAGTGGTGACTTTTTTTTTTTTCCGGATTTTTGTCAGACCATGAGCAAAGTAGATGTCTCTCTTTCTTCTTATCACTCATACTTCAGTTGCTTTATTTTCCTTTGTTTGTTAGAATCCACTACATTTGATTAATTTTCTAGTTTCCCACACCGGTTCTATTAGTTCAGATCTAGAGTAAATTCTGCGTCTAATGTCACAGTTTGGCATTGGTTCAAAGTCTGATTTTCAAACCCAGGTTCCCGTGTCCCTCCGGGTTTCATTATTTATGTTGACACCTCCCTCTGCCTGGCTTGTGAATTCCTGGTCTCTTTTCCATCAAGGGTCTTTCCTCCAGCATACTTCATCCACTAAGCACTGTATACATGCTTTAGGCACCCTTTTTCCTGAACACACCAGATCAACAACCACTTAGGGAAGAATAATATTCCCTACTACAAAACTGCCCTCCAGCTGACCATTTGTTACTTAAACACTTCATCCCGACCTCTTTAATCAGTCAGGTTTCTCAGCTGGCAAAAACTTCCTTCTAGCAAGTTTCAGCCAGAACAGTTCTGTTCAAGAGAATTGTCAGGCTGGTATTGGACTGAGAATCCTTAGACGTACACCTGAATTGCAGACAGACATCTTCTCTTGCTCCTCCAATGCCTTCCACAAAGCTGGAAAAATAATCTTCACAATTGGAATTTTAATTGTGGGCCTAGTGAAATGGCTTAGCAGTTAAGTGCACATCACCCACAACAGTGTCTCACAATCACCTGTAACTCCAGCTCTAGATTGACCTCATGTCTGTACACACACACACACACACACACACACACACACACACACACACATGCACTCATGCATGAGCACATGCACAAAATAAAATAAATCTTTAAAAAAAGAATGTTAATCGTGAGCACAATCTATAGTCCAGCATTCTAGCGTTTTTGACTGAGGGAGGGATGTCTTCTCTTTCCAAGGTACCAAGGCTCCATACGGTCTGGGTTTCTCTGGGTATTGAGACCATGAATACTGGGTTCAGCCCCACTTTCCCAGAGGTCCTTTTCACTTGCCATGTCTCCTACAGGCCTATGCCTTGCATCTGCTATTCTTTCTGCATAGTATAATTCTCTCTTTTACTTCCCCCGCTTCACGATCTCTTATCATCCTTCATATCTTGAAGCAAGAACACACTTCCTGATATTGAGTAATATCTCAGCTGATCTTTCTTACAAACAAGTTCTTGTAGATGCTCTGGGTGCTCTAAGCCTCCTTAATGGTACCTATGGGGTTGCTATTCCACGTGTCTGTGCTTTTGTGGGTCTTCTGGGTTTTTGTTTGTTATTTAATAGTGTTAGATACAAGGCCTCTCGTTCCATGCCATCATGCCTGGTTCTATGTCCATAAACAGATACTTAGTGTATAGAAGGTAAAAGACAGACGAAAGTACAGGACAGTTGTGGGAATTACAGATCCAAAGAGAGTGGAACAATTGCTTAAAGCTGAGTTCTCCGAGCTCTTCTACCACTCCTTAGCCCGGTGGAATCCCTTCTGACATTGAGGGCAGGGGTGCAGGGCAGGCTGAGCTGCAGGGGCTGGCTACTGTTTTTCCAGCTGCTGTGGCTCAACGTGAAGGGGTATGGCATCTATCTTAGTCTGCATTGCCAACCTGACACAACATTCATCTAACAGGAGAGTCTTAACTGAGGAGTTGCCTAAGTCAGATTGGGCTGTGAGTATGTCTGTGGATGCTCGACTTGATTATTAATTGATGTAGAAGAGCCAGCCCCTGTAAGTAGCACCATACTTAAGCATGCAGTCCTTAGCTGTATAAGAAAGCCTGAGGACAAGCTGGCAAGCTGAGTTCTTTTATGGGTTCTACTTCAAGTTCTTGCCCTGATTTCCCTTAATGATGAAGTGTGGTAGAGAAGTATAGCACAGATAAACATTTTTCCTTCCCAAATTGCCTTTGGTCAGTGTGCATGGCCACATACAGGAAATTAGATATCATTAGATCAAACTGAAGGCCCTGTCTAGAATCCTCACATTTAAAGCAAGGATGAATGAGGCCGGTATTCTGTGAGTGCTCGTGTAGGGCGGTGATGTGCTGTAGGTGGTGGGGTTACAGGCCTGGGTGGTAGTGTAAGGATGCTGCAAGGAGGTGGGAATGCAGCCATGCCTTTTATAGAGGACAAAGTGTGGAACTCTAATTGCTGATGTTACCAAATCAAAGTGAACTGTCTCATCAGTACTACTTTCAAATGGCTGATAACAGTATCCAAAGGATGGTGGTGGGAAATGGGATCAAGGAGAGGGAACTTAGTCCAAAGTAAATGTTAATTATGGACTTCATATGAAATGAAAGTTTCTTTATACTTTCCTTTCTCTTGTAGAATGGTAAAATTATTGCAAAGATTCGGGGTGCAAATGCACCACTTATCAATAGAAAGGTCATTGGCTTGATAGAAGAAGAGAGGAAAGTTGTAGCAGGTGAAATGGCTCGTCCTCAGGTAATACTATTGATGAATGGCTATTATAACTTGTGAAATGCATCCTATTTTATGTTTCCTTGCAGCATTTTTTCTCTAGCTATATATGGCAGGCCACTTGATGTCACTGTGATAAAATACCCAAGACAGTTGGCTTATAAAGAGGAGAAGTATGGCTAGGCTCCCGTGACTTCATTGTCCTTCCTTCCTGTTGTTTTAGGGCTGTGGCAAGACAGCACATCATGGCAGGCAGTTGGTAGTGGAACAAGTTGCTCAACTCATGGGAGCCGAGAAATGAAAAAGAAAGAGGAGAGGAAGAGATCCTTCCAGGGCGTGTCTCAAATGAACCATGTTGCTCCAACGAGGCCTTACTTTGAAATTGTCCACCACCTCATGCTAACATCACAGACGTGGGCTTCAGCCTCTCACACATGGCTCTTTAGGGGCACTTTATGTGAGCTATAGTGCTCTGTCTCTAGCTAGGGGCTGACATAATACCGCTTCCTCGGGAAGCGTGTTGCCACTGCGAGTCATAGGGGCTTTGTGTTCTACCTTTTATCCCCCCTGGCTTTTATTTATATTATAAACAAAATTTCTTTGACTATCACACTAAAGGGGCTGTCCTACTTCCATTTCTCTTTCACAGTATGTGGAAATTCCACTAGTTGATGAATCTGAAGAAGAGCTGGGGGAAGGACAGTATGAAAGTGTTGGTAAGTCACAAAGTGAGGGAGTCCAGTAACTTTTCTGCACATGTGCCCTTTACTATGTTACGGTAACAATGAAGAGCTGGTGTGTCAGTGAGAGGCAGTGCAGGGCTGTTCCTCTGCATAATGGCTCACATCTGTGGTTCCCCTTGCCTTATGCCTTTGATTTCTGATTAAAGACCCTTCATTGCTTACCCAGGAGCATGTGTTCCTATCTTCTGCAACTGATCTGGGATCCAGCTTCCAGTTCATCTTTCACCTTCCAAGCCTTGCAAAAATAATTTCTTCTTTGAATTCAGTATTTTTGATTTAATCTCAGTTGAAAATGTCATGCCTTTTCTGGAGTCTCTATGTCAGGGTTTCTCAACCTGTGGGTTGCGACCCCTTTGGGGGTCAAACAACCCTTTCATGGGGGTTTCCTAAGACCATCAGAAAATACAGATATTTACACTACAATTCATAACAGTAGCAAAATTACAGTTATGAAGTAGCAACAAAAGTAATTTTATAATTGGGGGGTCACCACAACATGAAAGAACTGTATTAAAGGGTCACAGCATTAGGAAGGCTGAGAACCACAGCTCTATGTGTTTGTGTGTGCATCTGTTTGACTGTGTATGTGTGTGCAAATACTCGTGTGCTGTGTTATACTCATGAGCACATATGCACATGAGTGTGTGTGTTCATTCTCTGTGGGGTTGTAAAGGCAAAGAGTAACTTACACTCAGTGATCTGATGTGATGGGTAGTGTTAACTGTCAGTTTGTCAGAATTTAGAATCACCCAGGACAGAAGTGTCTGTGGGCGTCAGTGCAGGATCTCCTTGTTCAGATTATCTGAGGTGGGAAGACCTGCCCACTTGTAGGTGTACCATTGCCATTACCAGTGTTGAACCTTAAAGAACATATAAGGGAACCAATAGCTCAGTGGCAGCCTTCATTCATCACTCTTTTCTTGTTGACCGGGGATATGATATGAGCAGTGGCCTCAACATTCCGCCATCTTGGCTTCCCCACCATGGGGGACAATTTTCTTGATCTGTGAGCCAGAATAAATCCTTTCTGCTGAAAGTCACCTCTGTCAGACATTTTTACCACAGGAACAGGAAAGGTAACTAAGACAACCAGTACAGGAAGTTTGTGGTAAGAGTCCATTGTTTATGTGGTAGCTCTGTTGATTTGTGATTTATATCTGCAAAGTGCATGATTGAAGCTTTACTCACTGTTAATACGGACTGATAGGAACCACAGATGTGATTCTAATGTATGAGAATTGTATCAAAACTATAGTGCCCATATACTCATATCATGTCTCCTTGGTAATCGAGACATTATCAATTCATATTTCTAATTGCCAGATCTTTCATTATCCTAGTTCTGAGCCAAGAAGATTAACATTTGGTTTTTCTCT
>NW_023505867.1:0-25438 GCF_004664715.2 Peromyscus leucopus | reverse complement strand
AAAAACTTGTTTTGGAGAATTTTCTGGTTGTATTTCAAAATGATTGATTTTTCTCTTGGGCATACTTTGATGCACTCAGTTTTTCAGTATTGCCTGCCATCTAGTCTTTCAGTGGCCATCTCAGATACCAGTTGGAGTGTTTTAGTGAGCATTACACACAGATATATTCAGAGATAAATCATCTATAAATAACATTTATACCACTGTTAATAAGTTGTTAAACATTTTGTTCTATTTTAGCTGGGTGGTGTAGCTAACTCAAGAAATCTCAGCAGTTTGGAACCAGAGGCAGGGAGATTACCATGAGTTCAAGGCCAGCATGGGCTATAGAGTGTAATTATACAATAACCTCAAAAAATATAATTTAACAAAAATCAAGGCAGTACTAAATGTAGCCTGAATATATTTTAGAGTATCTTTTTAAAGATATGATATGATCTTCATACCACACAATTCAACATTCAGAAGTCCACCTCATTTATTTATTTGTTTTGCTCAGGCAGTGGTTAAATGTTATTTCCTGAGGTCACTCCTCCCTTAGTGTTTTCAGGGCTTGGCTACAGAGTTGCTCTGAATGCTAAATCCCAGGATACTCAACCCCGTATACAGTGGTGTACCCTTTGCTTGTGATGTATATCCATGCCACTGTGTATATCAGATGATCTCTATATGACTTGCAATATGTAATGCAGTGTAAATGCTATGTAAATTATTCTTATGGTTTGATTATGGAAAATCAATGAAATAAGTATATGTTCAAGACACACTCAGCAGCTTGGTATTTGGCCAATAATACTCTTCTAGATAGTAGGACTATTCTGAGAAGATTAATGCTGTGAGGTTAGAGCTGTGGCATGTGTCACCAGGATCACTTGCTCCCCATCATATCATCCATCTTAGAGCTACACTTTTGAGTCCTTTGTATTTGAATTGTCCATGTGACTAAATTAGTTGAAGGACTGACGACGAATAGAGCCAGGCAGAAATGACTTCTGTAACAGAGGTGTTAGGATTAGCCTTGGAGAGAAGACCTTATTTCCTCAGAGAAAGAGATTCTCAAGACCTACAGGTTTGAATAGTGCTAGTGGTAGAAAGCTGAGGGAGTTTTCGTTTATTCATGCCTTATTACTCTATAAATGAAAAAGCATCATCCTTGGCTGAAAGAGATAACTCTTTGCTGTATATGACCCTTCAGATCCCTAGCCCTCTGCCAGGTCTCCTAGGCACCCCAAATTCAAATCTCTTTCTCTGTGTGTCTCTCTGTGTCTCTGTGTCTCTGTGTCTCTGTGTCTCTCTCCATCTCTCCCTCCTTCCTTCCCTCCCTTTCTCCCTCCCTTTCTCCCTCTCTCTCTCTCTCTCTCTCTCTCTCTCTCTCTCTCTCTCTCTCTCTCTCTCTCTCTCTCAACAATGTTTAACATGATTTCTATGTCCATATCAGATGCCTTGGTTTGGACTGCATTTCAGCCCTGACTCCCATTACTGGACAACTGATACATTCTTTCCATTTTTCTAAAGAAAGCAAATATACTCCAGTCAATGCTAGAAAAGCTCATCTTTTTGAAGAGTATATGAAATATTTTTGCTTAAACAAAGTCGGTTTTCTTTCCTTTTTGAATTTTAATAGAAGCTAAGATAATAACAAATTGCTGTCATGGCTCAGGGAACTTAGTGCTGCTTAAAGTTGCTGGGATGGTGATAAAGCGGGGAAAGAAAATTGAAACTATTTCTCAGACATCCTACTGCTCTGGTCCTTGGTTTGATTCTAGTCTCAATTTTTGATCCTTTTTAGGTTTATATGATTGGCAGTTGATAGTGGCAATCCATCATGCTATTGCAACTAATGAAACTATGCTTACCTGGACAGGTAGTTGGCTGTCTTTGTGTGTGCCTTCCTTAGTTTGATACTCTTTGAATCTGATTGTAAAAAATTATCAAGCAGGCATAATACTGATTGGGCTCTGAGTTAAGCTTTGTATTTTTGGTCTATCCAGTGGTGTCTACAGATCCCAGCATCATATCCTAAGCTGTCCAAAGCAGAAAACTAGTGCAGAACAGGAAGATTTCTCCTAGGTACCTCTTTCAGAAACATCTCAACATATTCTTTTTACATGTCATATACCACATATGGGTTCATTTCTATATTGCGCATGAGGAAGGATGGAAAATTGCTTTATTTTCTGGTCTTCAATAGAGAGAAGCAGGCTAGTGAGAAGGAGATTGAGAAATATCTTTGGATATTCAGTCAACTTATTTCTCCCCAAATAGACAAGTAAAATGATGACCTGCTATTTATAAATATTTATACTAGAATTGGTTAAATATTTAGGTTACCATCTTGTTTTAGTTACTTTTCTATTGCCATGGAGAGACACTATGACCAAGGCAACTCATAAAAGAAAGTATTTAATTGGTGCCTCCTTAGAGTTTTGGAGGGTGAGTCCATGAACATCATGGCAGGAAGCATGGCAACAGGCAGGCAAGGATGGTCTTAGAACAATCCCTAAGAGCTTACATTTAATCCTCAAGTTGGAGGCAGAGAAAGAGAGAACTAATTGGCAATGGCACGTGCTTTTAAACCGCAAAACACACACCCAGTGGCACACCTCCTCCAACAAGGACACATCTCCTAATCCTTCACAAACTGTTCCACAAACTTAGGACCAAACATTTAAGTATATGAACCTATGGAGGCCATTTTCACTCAAGTCACCACATATCTGCATGTATATGATACATGTGACGCAAAGGAAATTACTTCCATCTACCATTTCTCAGGTACCATTATGTTCCTTCTCAGGTCTTTGATGGGATTGAAGACTAGCAGTTATAGTTACAACTTAGTATATATAATATCTTAGATAGAACATATTAAGTATTAGATTCAGGTTCTTTAGGATAGGACACCTTTAAATGATCTTTATAACATGCTGTTTACCTATGCTCTATACTTCTCTGGATTTTAGTATGTGTTTCTTGCTTGATATTGTTTGCATTGTTTGTAGTTACATCTTATCTAGGTCATTATCTCTCATTATTTCTGGACAATATTTGATAACCATTCCTTTGTATATAGTCTTGTATTAGTTTAGAACCTTCTTATTTAGACAAAAAGGGGGAGATGTAGTGGGTAGCCATTCCAACTTGGATCTGGAAGTTCCAACCCCCATTGAGACTCTGTCAACTGTCAGGCCTATGAGGCGGGGCGAGGGGAGGCGCCTGGGGACCCGAGAGCTGGATGGGCGAGCGCTCTCTCTGTGCGCTCTCTCGGTGCCGGGACGCTGAACGGTGAAAGGTGGACTGTGCAGAGCTCCGGAGAACACCGCTGGATTGCGTTACACCTTCCCCAGACCCTGCGACCTACCCATTACTTAATTTGTGAGTTACGCCATTAAATAAATATCCTTTTAACTACGTGGAGTGGCCAAAATAATTTCTCCAATATCCTGATGCTGCTTTGTGTATTTGTGAGTAACTACTATGTGCTGGGAAAATTTGAAACAACATTATAATTGATATATTAAGAAATGACATTCTGCCAGGCAGTAGTGGCACACACCTTTAATCCTAGCACTCGGGAGGGAGAGGCAGGCGGATCTCTGTAAGTTTGAGGCCAACCTGGTCTACAAAGTGTGTTCCAAGACAGCCAGGGCTATTGTACAGAGAATTCCTGTCTTGAAAAACCAAAGGAAAAAAATAGTCTCATTCATCTTGAAACCTAAGAAGCTATTTTGGTAAACTTTTACATTTCCCAAGATAATTAGACACATAAGATACCTCACAATGCTGCACCATGGGTTGTGTTTATAGCCAGGAATCTGCGAGTTTGAAACTTACTTTGTCATGACTGTTTTTATTTAGATAACGTTTTGAACATTATTCAGAAAGAAGGGTTCACCATACTGTTGCAGAGACAAATGTCATTGTCAGAGGAAGAAGCCAGAACAGTGTGCAAGAACTATGAGAACGAAGAATATTTTAACAAACTTATAGCATTCATGTGCAGGTAAAGCAATGTTCAGAGTTAGAAAGAGTTGTGATCTATTTTCCACTCATTTCAACCTTTTCTTAAGCTACCTTTTTATTGATTTGGCATACTTCTAAATTCTATAAAGAAGTTCCTGGTCTATGTCTTTGTCAGTCTTGTTACTGTACTCATTTCTCTGCTCAAATATCTGTTTCCTCTCCATTCCTGGAACATTGTTAGGGTAAATAATAAGTCCCATGGACACAGACACATATCAATTTCCAGTTGAGTTGGATGCAGAATTCCAGAGTGGAGAGCATTGCCAAGTCCAAACTGAGAACTGTTTGACTCTTTGGGCAGTCTAATTCCTCTTTTGGGGGCTTTGATAATCTTCAATATCTTACATCCTGGAGAAGAAATGAGATGCTAGAAATTGCCTAGTTTCTAGAGGAGTAACTGAAATGCACCTGAAGCAAAGACCCAGCAGGGTTACATCAACCAATCAGAGCTTGACAGCCTGGAAGAAACCATTCTAAAGAACTGGGGTCCTACCCTTCCCTTTTCTGTCTTTTTTCCCAGTTCATGTAAGTATGCTCTTATGTGGATTCCAACATATATTAATGTTGGATTCCTTATAGATTGTTTGACATGCTGCAGTCAGTTTAACAACACTCACACTTGTGTTCTCTGTATGTCATTAGCTACTGAGACATTCTTTTATTAACCTTTGGTTTTTCTTTTTTTTTCTAACAGCAATCCATCTTACGTCCTTGTTCTATTGAGGGAAAACAGTGTGGAATATTGGAAACAGTTTAATGGGACCAAAAACTGTTGAGGAAGCTTATGCATTAGATCCAGAGAGGTATTGCTTACACCATGGCTCCTACCCTTTTTCATGCAATGCAGTTTAATTTCTCTTTAAGTTTAAGATACAGTAAGTGCAGTGTTATTGTGAGAGGGCTACTCATGAAAGCTCCTGTATCTGGTGGAGTATTTAACTGCTTATTGTACATACTGGTTTAATGTAAGCTTGAAAATGACTATAGTTTTGCAAGAGAAGGTGGGATGTTTGATGTGGGCCTGGAAACTAAGAACCAGCTAATGGTTCATCTCACTTACTGAAAGAAATATCTACCATAACCACAGCTTGTGACAAATGACCTTTATTAAAGCTGAAGTCATAGCTCAATGTCTTTAGTTGATCCTAAGAGTTTTGAAATTTTGATGAGAAAAACCAAGATTAACCCTAACACCACTATACAGAGAACTTAAATTTTCCAAGTGAGGTCATGTAGCTAGCCAGGATTCTAGTCCAGGTCTCTTTTCACTTCAGGGTCCTGTGTCTGTTTTCTAGTTTTCCTTGATAATACCCATTAACAATGGGATTTAAATATTTATGTATTTCTTTTCTAATGTTTGCTACCTCCCTGAAAGGATATAGTATGTCCAAGTCACTGGTAATTACTTCTTTTGCAAGTACCTAGATATGGAATGGGTGCTGTTGCATGATTTTTTTTAAGCAAATTAAATGAGTAGTGTTCTATTACATTAGATTGCTATATTACATTCAATTTTTGACTTGGCTCTTTTTCAAAGCCTCTGTGTACAGTTTGCCACAGGAAATTTTCCTATCAACCAGTTCTATGGAAGCAGTTCAAAGGTGGCAGCAGAGAAGGAAATAGAGGAGTTCTTCCCTCTCAGGCCACGCTGGCATTGATCAAGCCTCACGTGACTCAGGAACAACGATGTAAGCATCTACTATATCATCAAGTCTTGACATTTTATCTTCTGCTTGATTTATTCTACAAGAAGCTTTTCCCCTTAATTTCTAATTGAGATATTAAGTTTTTTCAATTTTTATTGTTATTTTGGCTTGTGTTCTCTTCAGTGTTTTTCTTTATTGAATTCAGTCTTCAAATCCTGACTTATCTCTATTCTTTCATTCAGTTGTGTATTTATATTTTCTTGGACATTACTCAAGTACATCATTCTTATCAATATAGACTTAAGCGAAGTGTTTATTCATATCTTCTTTAAATTCATTGAGTTCTTTGGTGAAGTTTATGATTGTTCTTTTAAATTCTGCCTCCTGGGTTCTTCTGCAGGACTAGTGGGTCTGATGGGGGACATCCTGCTTTGGTCATTTGTGTTGATTTTGTTTTTGTGATCTAACCAGGCCCGTGGAATTCTTTCTTTGATTGTGTATCTGAATGATAGTCTAGCTTTCCTTAGATTGGGCCAGTACAGGAGATGTGTGACCTGAGTTAGGCCAGGTAAAGCCGGTTGATGAGATATTTAACTGAATCAGGGAAGCTGGCTCCCAAAACCATGGTTGTAGAGCTAGGCCAGGCAAAGGGTTTCACATATGAAAAGGCTTCAAAGACACGGGTCTGGAACTAGGATTGTTGGTTTGCAGATGGCAGAGGGTTTGAGGGGTGCTAATGGGAAGAAGTGATTTTCCCAGGTAAGGTGGCCCGGGCACAAAGAGGGCTCAAGGACGTAGCTAGGAAAGGTGGTTCTTAGGCTGTGGGTCTAGAACTAGGCCAGGAAAGATGGCCCATACACAAAGAGCCACTTTCTTGGTTAACTATTGAGGTAAGTACCACTAGTTCACTGTGAGTGTTGCCACCTCTAGGCAGAGGGTTATAGATTGTATAAGAAAGAGGATGGGTCAGCTATTGGGAGCAAGTAAGTAAACAATGTTCTTCTAGGGCTTCTACTTCAAACCTGCCTCTTGAGTCCCTGCCCTAACTTCCTTCAATGATGGACTGTGACACAGAAAGTATATGATGAAATAAATCTTTTCACCCCCAAATTATTTTCAATCATTGTGTTTTTTTTTTTTTTATTAAGAAAATTCTTTCAATCATTTTACATACCAATCAAAGATCCCCTCTTCCCTCCTCATTTCCCCCAGCTTTCCCTCCCAACCACCCTCCTCCACCCCACAAGGCAAGGACTCCCATGGGGAGGCACATCCAGTAGAAGCAAGTCCAAGCCCTTCCCCCTGCCTCAAGGTTGCAGGAGGTATCCCATCATAGGTAGTGGGCTCCAAAAATCCTGCTCATGCACCAGGGATGGATTCTGATCTTACTGCCAGGGGGCCCCAAGCAGATCAAGCTACACAACTGTCTCACCATGCAGAGGGCCTAGTCCAGTCCCATGTAGGCTCCACAGCCATTGATGCAACTTTCATAAGTTCCCACTAGTTTGGTTTGGTTGTCCCTGCAGATTTCTCCATCATGATCCGGATGCACTTGCTCATAGAATCCCTCTTCTCTCTCTTTGACTGGACTCTTGGAGCTCTGTCTAGTAACTGGCTGTGGATCTCTGCATCTGCTTCCATCAGTCATTGGAGAAAAGCTCTGTGATGACAGTTAGGGTATTCACCAGTCTGATCCCTGGGGTAAGCCAGTTCAGTTCAGGCACCTGCTCCACTATTTCTAGTAGTCCAAGCTGGGGTCATCATTGGGGATTCCTGGCAACTTTTCTAGCACCTGGGTTCTCTCTATCCCCATGATATCTTCCTCTATCATGGTATCTCTTTCATTGCTTTCCCCCTCCCTCCCTGTTTCAGCTCAACCATCCCATTCCCTTATGTTCTCATCCCCTATCTCCTACCCTCCATTCCTTACCCCCCATCCCAGTTTACTCATGGAGATCTCATATATTTCCTCTTCCTAGAGAAGTCCATGCATCCTCTTTGGGTCTTCTCTGTTAGCTAGCTTCTCTGGAGTTGTGGTTGTTGTCTGGTTATCATTTGCTTTATAACTAGTATCTACTTATGAGTAGGTACATACCATGTTTGTCCTTCTAAGTCTCAGTTACCTCACTCAGGATGATATTTTCTAGTTCCATCCATTTGCCTAAAAATTTCATGATGTCATTGTTTTTCTGTGCTGAGTAGTCTCTATTGTATAAATGTACCACATATTCTTCATCCATTTTTCAGTTTGAGGGGCATCTAGGTTGTTTCCAGTTTCTGGCTATTATGAATAATGCTGCTATGAACATAGTTGAGCATGTGTCCTTGTGGGATGATTGAGAATTCCTTGAGTATATGCCAAGAGTGGTATAGCTGGTCTTGAGGAAGATTGATTCCCAATTTTCTGAGAAACTGCCACACTGATTTCCAAAGTGGCTGTACAAGTTTGCACTCGCACCAGCAGTGGAGGAGTGTTCCCCTTGCTGCACATCCTCTCCAACATAAGTTGTCTGCAGTGCTTTTGATCTTAGCCATTCTGACAGGTGTAAGATGGTATCTCAGAGTCGTTTTGATTTGCATCTCCCTAATGACTAAGGATGCTGAGCAATTCCTTAAATGTCTTCCCTTTAAGTTTAGCTCTGTACTCTAAACCCATTTTTAATTGGATTGTTTGGTATTTTGATGTCTAGTTTCTTGAGTTCTTTATATATTTTGGATATCATCCCTATGTCAGATTTGGGGTTGGTGAAGATCTTTCCCATTCCGTAGACTGTCATTTTTGTCTTATTTACTTGTTCCTTGTCTTACAGAAGCTTCTCAGTTTCAGGAGGTCCCATTTATTAATTGTTGCCTCTCAGGGTTTGTGCTACTGGTGTTACATTTAGGAAGTGGTCTCCTGTGCCAATGTGTTCAAGACTGCTTCTCACTTTCTCTTCTATCAGGTTCAGTGTAACTTGTTTTATATTGAGGTCTTTGATCCACTTGGACTTGAGTTTTGTGCATGGCGATAGATATGGATCTATGTGCAATCTTGTACATGTTGACATCCAGTTATGCCAGCACCATTTATTGAAGATGCTTTCTTTTTTCCATTGTACAGTTTTGGCTTCTTTGTCAAAAATCATGTGTTCATAGGTATGTGTGTTAATGTCAGTCTTCAATTTGATTCCATTGGTCCACATGTCGGTTTTTATGCTAATACCAACCTGTTTTTATTACTATAGCTCTATAGATAGAGCTTGATTTCAGGGATGGTGATGCCTCCAGAGGTGGCTTTGCTGTACAGGATTCTTTTAGTTATCCTGTGTTTTTTGTTTTTCCAAATGAAGTTGAGTATTGTTCTTTCCAGGTTTGTGAAGAATTGAGTTGAGATGTTGTATAAGGATTGCATTGAACCTGTAGATTGCTTTTGGTAAGATTGCCAATTTATCTATGTTAATCCTACCATCCCTGAGTGTGGGATATCTTTCCATTTTCTGATATCTTCTTCAATTTCTTTCTTCAGAGACTTAAAGTTCTTGTTGTACAGGTCTTTCACCTGCTTAGTTAGAGTTACCCCATGGTATTTTATATTATTTGTGGCTATTGTAAAGGGCAATTTTTCTCTGATTTCTTTCTCAGCCCATTTATCATTTGTATATAGGAGGGCTACTGATTTTTTTGAGTTAATCTTGTATCCTGCCACATTACTGAAGGTTTATCAGCTATAGGAGTTCCCTAGTAGAATTTTTGGGATCACTTAGGTATACTATCATATCATCTGCAAATAGTGAAAGTTTGGCTTCTTCCTTCCCTCTTGTATCCCCTTGATCTCCTTTTGTTGTATTATTGCTCTGGCTAGAACTTCAAGTAGTATATTGAACAGATATTCAATTCCTGATTTTAGTGGAATCACTAAGCATTTCTCTCTATTTAATTTGATGTTGGCTGTTGGCTTGCTGTAAATTGCCTTTATTATGTGTAGGTATGTTCCTTGTATTCCTGATCTTTCCAAGACTTTTATCTTGAAGAGGTGTTGGATTTTGTCAAAGGCCTTCTTCAGCATCTAATGATATGATCATGTGTTTTTTTCTTTCAGTTTTTTTATATTGTGTATTACATTGACAGATTTTGTATGTTGAACCATCCTTGCATCTCTGGATGAAGCCTACTTGATCATGGTGGATAATGTTTTTGATGTGTTCTTGGAGTCAGTTTGCCAATATTTTAGTATTTTTGCATCAATGTTCATGAGGAGATTGGTCTGTAATTCTCTTTCTTTGTTGCATCTTTGTGTGACTTGGGAATCACAGTAACTGTAGCCTCATAAAGAAGTTTGGTAATGTTCTTCTGTTTCTATTGTGTGTGAGAAATGAAGAGTTTGAAGTGTATTGGTAGTAACTCTTCTTTGAAAATTTGGTAGAATTCTGCACTGAAACCATCTGGTCCTGGGCTTTTTTGGTTGGGAGACATTTAATGA
Organism: Peromyscus leucopus; assembly: GCF_004664715.2. Lineage (NCBI taxonomy): Eukaryota > Metazoa > Chordata > Mammalia > Rodentia > Cricetidae > Peromyscus > Peromyscus leucopus. Next base: position 15,310 of record NW_023505867.1, on the reverse strand, counting down.
CTGTTTCTATTTCCTTAGGAATTACTGGTCTATTTAAATTGTTTACCTGGTCTTATTTAACTTTGGTATATGGTACCTATCCAGAAAATTGTCCATTTTTTTTAGATTTTCCAATTTTGTGGAGTACAGGTTTTTGAAGTATAATCTGATGATTCTCTGGATTTCCTCATTGTCAGTTGTTATATCTCCCTTTTGATTTCTTATTTTGTTAATTTGGATGCTATCTCTCTGCCTTTTGGTTAGTCTGGATAAGGGCTTGCCTATCTTGTTGATTTTATCAAAGAACCAACTTTTTGTTTCATTGATTCTTTGTATTGGGTCATGGAGTTAATGAGTAAGAATGATAACTCTGTTTACTAATGATGTCAAAACTTGAGGGGAAATGATTGAAAATGATAACTCTGTTCTGTTATGGTTTATTAATGATGACAAAAAGATGAGCAAAAGGAAGTGAAACACATGTCCAAAACCAAAAATGATATGATCTATGTTTTGGAACATCATGAATGTATCCCTGCTAAATAAATCCTGTATAAATAAATAAATTAAAAAAAAAACACTCTGGCTGCTATTCAGTGAGGCTGCAAGATTCTCTTGACCACCATGGCCTGGCTCACTTCCTTCTCCCACTGACTCCTTACATCCTCTACAGGACCCATCCACCACTGGGGAGGGCTCCCAACAGCCTCTAGCATCTTCATGAAGCTATATTTAAGGTTGCTTTCTTCTGCTTCTCTACATTGTGGTGTTCAGGTCTTGCTGTTGCAGGAGGGCTTGGTTCTGGTGATGCCATATTGATCTTTATGTGTTGTATGTATTTTTGCACTGATGTCTGCTCATCTCTTCCTCTAATAGGTGCAAGCTGTGTCTGAGCAAGCTGCTATTGGTCCACTCTGTGCTTGTTGTGTCTGTGTCTCAGGGGGCCCCTCTGTGTCCAGTCTTAGCTCTTCGTCTAATTGGAGCTGGCAGATTCTGTATTTTCAGGAAGATGCTCTTGGCTCAATTCAAGCTAGCTGATTCTGTGACTCAGGGAGCCACTCTTGGTCTTGTTGGGGCTCTTGGTCCAGTCAGAGTTGATGGATTCTGTGTCTCAGAAAGCCTCCCTTGGTCTAGCTAGAGCTGGCAGATTCTGTGTCTCAGGAAGCCACTCTTGGTCCAATGAGAGCTGCTGAATTCCTTGTCTCATAAAGTTACTGGGGTCTCAGGCAGATGGGTATTGGGGTAGGGCATGGGTCTTGTAGACTGTGGGGTCAATGGGAGGTTTTGGTGGGGAAGCCTGGTCACAGGAGTTTTTCCTGCTGGCCAACACCTGGGGTAGAGAGGGGTGGGGGTTCTTGGGACTGGCTGTTTCCCAGGGCCTGGGTACTACAGGAAGGACTTTCTGGGTGGGAGAGGAGTCACTCACCTCTTGTTCCAATGAGAGCTGGTGGATTTCTTGTCTCAGGAAGTTACTGGGGTCTCAGACAGATGGGTATTGGGGTAGGGCATGGGTCTTGTAGATTGCAGGGTCTGATGGGGGGGGGGTTGGTGGGGAGCCTGGTCACAGGAGTTTTCCTACTGGCCAGCAACTGAGCAGAGAGGGTTGGAGGTTCCAGGGACTGGCTGTGTCTTAATGTGTTTTTATAACAGTAAAATCAACCCTAACTAAGATAGAAATTGGTACCAGAGAATGGACTATTGGTTTGACAGAACCCACCATATTTGTGGAGGATTGTGAAAGGTCTTAGAGCTTTGGGCTGGAAAAACAAATCAAGAGTTCAGAGCTTAATGGTCCATTCTGTGGCATCTTGGCAGATAAGAATGTTGAGAGCAATGTAGATGACGAGGTCTGGCCTGTGAAGTGTCAGAAGAAAGCAAAGACCCCTGCTGGTGGCTGTTTGTATGATTATTTTGTGTTAAGAATCAGTGGTGTCTGGTCAGCTGTAGCTGAAGAATCATCTGTAATTGATTAGAGACCGATACCACTAAAGTAAAACCTTTGCTTTATTGGGACAACTAGTGCTAGTTAGCTGGTGCTACGAAATTAGCAGTGATTAAGAAGAGACCAGCATCACTGAGGTAAAATCTTCTGAGAGGTATTTCTGCAGGGTCAGCACACAGAAGCCATGATCCAATGGTGGCTAAGGCTGAAGCTTGTATTGGCAGCTGAACTTGGTAATGTGTAAGAGTCTCCCAGGTGGTACTGATTTTGAAGGCATGAAAGAAGTCATGAAGAATAGTTGAGGCTGGACATAGTGAGAGTCCACTGGTGAAAGTGCCGCCTCAGTTGCAGTAGAAGTCTGAGGATTAAAGGAATAACCGAGAGAAGTTGAGGTTTGGCACCACGTGGCAAGGTCAGAGTCCCCGAAAGAGCCAGAAGCTATTGGTGAAGGTGAAGCTCAGTTGTAGCAGAGACCTCAGGATTCTGGAGATGACAGTACCATGGGACAACCACCAAGGACCGCAGCATGTGTGGCGTGGAGTGGGCCTGAGTGTATGAGATAAGCTGTCCTGTGCTGCAAACAGCAAATTTGAAGACATGGGTCTCTTTAGATCCCAGAGGACTGTGAATAGGTCTTAGGCATCAAACACTGAGACTTCTACACCTTCAAACTTTGTTTTGCTTTGATTTGACTGTAACTGTGAACTGATGCTTCCCTCTTGGAGTAAGAAAGTATTTACCTCACTTTTTTTATTTCAACAGGTGCTCACAGTTGACTTTGAACTTTTAAAGAGTCTTTGGAGTTTTAGAGAGACTTTAAAGTCTTAGAGAGACAGGATATTTTAGAGAGGCTTGAAGTCTGGGACTCTGGATGCTTTTTTAAAGACTGAGTTTTTGAGACTGGGTGTTTTAAGAGTTGTGATGTTTGGCATTGTGATATTAATGTTAACATGACATCTGGAGGACAGAAGGAACCAGAAAAGTTGTGGTTGGACAGTGATGTGTTTGTGGACCAGGAAGGTTGTAGTTGGATTGTGATCTGTTCATGGACCAGGAAGGTTGTGGTTGGATAGTGATGTGTTTGTGGGTCAAGTTGGCAAGTTAATTGTACTGACATGTATTCTCAACTTGAACAAACTGGATTCATTTAAGAATAAAGAACCTCAATTGAGAAAAATATCCTGAATGGATTGGACTGTAAGCAAATCTGGAGGACATTTCTTTATTGATGATTGATGATTGACATGGGAGGGCCTAACTCGTTGTGGGAAGTGCCACTCCTGGGAAGATGGTCCTAAATTTTGTAACAACTATAACAAGACTGAGCAAGCCATGGGAGCAGGCCAGTAAGAAGCACATCATCATGGTTTCTGCTTCATTTTCTGCCTCTTGAATTCCTGCCCTAACTTCTTTCAATGATAGACTGTGATGTGGGAAGTACAAGATAAAGTAACTGCTACCCTCCCCAAGTTGTTTTCAATCATGGCGTTTTATTGTAGCAGTAGAAACATCAACTAAGACACACTGCTTTGTGACGGTAGCTTGCTCTGTTCAAGCCTATCACAAAAATCGACATTTCTAAAACTAAGAATCCTGAGAGTCCAGAGATACTTGTTTCTTGGACTGTGGCTTAGCACCATACACATTACTCTTTATGATATCATTTTTCTTACGATAAACTTACAGGATTGGCCCATTTCTGTTGTATGCTTTGGACTCTCGCATTTGTTATCAGAGGGTCTCCTGAGGTAGATCCTAGCTATTTCCTTGCCAGCAAGAAAGGCCCAGCATCCTTCAGCTTTTCTACAGATAAGGTCTCACTCACCTTTTCTCCAGCCCAGCATCTCTGAGCGTTTTTTATTTGGAATAAATAAAACAAATCCTTTCTTTCCTATTTCCTTTGCATGCTCTGGAGTCAGATACACTTCTTTTAGTTGTGCCTTTCCCTTCCCCTGCCCTCTTTCTCCTGAATTCTGTCTTTCCCCACCTTCTTCTTACTAGAAAGCTCCAAGTCTTTTGGTTGGTTCCCCTCAGTCTGGAGAATGCAATGCAACTTCAATGCTCAGGCTGTTGATGAGATTCTTGCAGGATTCAGTGTATTAATGCACTCAGCACACTTTTCCACTTCAGACAAGAATTTTCACCTTGGCTCTTCCCAGTACAGATCATATAAGACATTCTTGGGCATTTGGGACCTAAGGATGAAAATATCTCTTCATGCTTAGCATGCCAGCAGATCTCCTTTTCCCTTTGATTCTATATCGGTTGATCAGAGCAAGATATTCATGCTAAAATTCTGAAGGTCTTCTGTCTGTTAATTTGGAGCTTTTAATTGTACACAATTATATATGTATATATACCACAAGATGCAAGTTGAACTATTATTTTCCTCTGGTATTTTGATCTTGAATATACATGAACATGGAGTGAATGATCTACAATGTTAACTAATGTTTGTTTCCTTAGTGGAAGATCCTGAAGATCATTAAAGATGCAGGATTTGAGTTGACCTTGCTGAAGGAAATACACTTGACTCCAGAGCATGCAAAACAAAGTTTATTTCAAAATAACAGGAAAAGACTTTTATAAAAATGTCTTAGAAGTCTTATCTTTGTAAGTTTCTGAAATGTGGTTGTTTGTATTGTAGAAGTGGTAATTATACACTCTAGAAACTGTGGGAAACACAAATTATTTTTTAACAACTTTCTGTCTAATCTGCCTCATGAAAAGACACCTTGTTAACTTTTAAAGTTTATTTATTTTTACAATTTCTCCTCCTTCCTTTCCTTTCTGTCCCTCCTCCTTCTGTTTCTTTAGTTCTTCACACTACATGTAGAGGCTGTCAGGATTTAGGTTCTTGATTATCCAATTCAGAACAATGCTTAAATCTCCTTTTTTCTGTAAAATGGAGAGGAAACCATGAGACCCACTTCACAGAGGGTAAAATGACTGAGAACCTGCACCATGAATACTAAGAAAGTAATGCTCCAGATGCATCTGTTGTAGGTTACATTTCCTGGGGAGAGTTCATGATTCAGGCTATGTATTTAGAGGATGATGTGAGGGTGAGGCAGGAAAGAGAGGCAGGAGGGGCAGGAGGAAGAGGTCAGAGTGCTCTACAGATGACCAAAGTTTATGCTGACCAATTAGACTGGCCATACAGGTGACTTTGCATTGAGCTGAGGTAAGACATCTTTGCACCAGCACATCTATGGAAGGAGGGTGGTCTGTGCAAGATGCTTTCCTGCAATGGAGGCAACCCTAAAGAACTAGAGGCTGAAGGGTGAACATGAAGCAAAAGTCCTGGGTCCATGCCAATGTTCATGTGGTCTCCAAAGCAGTAAAACTATAAATCCATTCACATTCATTTTTTAGAATTAAACTACAGCACTGAAATAACACAAAACTTCTTGAAAAGGAGAAAACATAGGAAGCACATGATCATATTGTTAGGGAAAAAAATGTTCTGGATGGACCAGAAGCATTCTTTCCTTAGCCCTGTGTTCAATCCTTGAAGGAGCTGGCCTTCTAAAAGAATTGCTATTTGCAGGGGCATGTCTGTACTCATGGTTCTGACAAGTGGAATGCTGTTGCAGAATGGAGACGAATGATGGGTCCAGTAGACCCAGAAGAAGCAAAACTACTCTCCCCAGATTCCCTCCGAGCCAGATATGGAGTAGACATTTTGAGAAACGCTGTTCATGGGGCGTCTAATTTATCTGAAGCAGAAACCACCATCAATAATGTGTTCACAGAGGGAAATGAGGAGGACATAGAAGAACACTAGAGTATGTACTATAAAGTGTACACTTCAATGACTTTTGTTTTCTTTTTAATTTTATTTTTGATATTATAATATAATTACAACTTCCCTTTTCTCCCTCCAAACCATCCCATATACCTACTCCCACTCTCCTTCAAATTTATGGCCTCTTTTTCTACTGCTATTGCATGCATATTTGTATATACATATATATTCCTAAATGTAAGCTGTTTAGTCCATATAATATTGCTTGTATGTATGTTTTTAGGGCTGATCATTTGGCACTGGATGACCAATTATGTGGGACACAACCTCACAGCAAACTCCCTGATCCTCTGCTTCCTCTTTCACAATGTTTCCTAAGTCTTAGGTTCAAAGAGTGTTTAGTAGATGTTGGGTCTAGGCTCCATAATTCTGCATTTTGATTGGTTGTGGTTTTCTGGTGGTACATGCCTTAAATTCCAACACTAGTTAACCTTAAAGGTCTGGAGGTCTGTACAGACAGACAGGAAGTGACAGAACTGGGCAGAAAGAGGAAGTGATGTAGCTGGGTGGAGAGGAAATGAGATGGCAAGAACAGAAAGGCATATAGGCATGGGTATACAGGAAGTAGGTCTCTTTGACAGAAGCTCTCCAAGCGGGTAAGAATGTGGCTGGCTTCTTTCTGTTATTCTGATCTCTCAGCTTTTTACCCCAATATTTAGCTCTGGGTTTTTATTAATAAGACCGTTTAACACTTTGTTTTACATCCATCTATTGCAAAGAAAACTTTCCTTGATGAGAGGTGAAGACTACACTTATCTGTGGGTATAAAGACAAATGTTTATAGAATTGTTGTTAGGGATTATGCTGATTTAGTAAATTAATGGTTACAGATTCGCTTTCAATAACCATGACTTCACTAGCACTGAACAGTTAGCTAGGTTTCCAGTACCAGGCATTGTTTCCTTCTTAGTAAGCAGGTCTTAAATCTAGCCTTAAGGGTGATAACCCTAAGGTCTCTAGCTGTGGATTTCCAATAACAAATCAATCTATGTGTGGAATGTTGTCATCACATTCCTGGGCCATGTTGATGTTCAGTGTCTACAAGAAAGTGAGGAAACTGTGAAGTAAAGAAAACCTTCCAGGAAGGCCCTCTGGGTTAGAACAGCATACTATTTGTCTTAGTTAGGGTTTCTGTTGCTGTGATGAAACACCATGACCAAAGCAACTTGGAGAGGGAAGGGTTTATTTGGCTTACACTTCCACATCATAGTCCATCACTGAAGAAAGTTAGGACAGGAACTCAAATAGGGCAGGAACCTAAAGGCAGGAGCTGATGCAGAAGCCATAGAGGGGTGCTGCTTAATGGCTTGCTCCTCGTGGCTTTCTCAGCCTGCTTTTTTACAGAACCTGGACCACCATCCTGGTAATGGCACCACCCACAATGGCTGGACCCTCCTCCATCAATCACTAATTAAGAAAATGCCCTACATACTTGCCTACAGCCCAATCTTATGGAGGCATTTTCTTAATTGAGGTTCCCTCTTCTCAAATGACTTAGCTTGTGTCAAGTTAAGATAAAACTATCCAGCACACTGTTCCATGTTCTATTTGGCCATTTGAACACTGAGTCAAAGTATTATGTGTAGCATGAATTTTAAAAGTTCTTATTTAAAAAATCAAACCCGAGGTCAGTTATTGGGGTCCATGCTGGTAGATCAGAGAGACAGAACAAGCCACAGCTATCTCACCTCTCCGGATCCTCAGCTGGTCTTGTTTCCTCAGACTGGAGGCTTCTGAGTCCTCATCCCAATGGCTCTCAGCTGAATTGCTGCTCAAAAGCCTGAATGCTTAACCAGCCAAATGCTTAACCAGCCAAAAACTTCTAGTTTCTGGTCCTCATGCCTTATATATCTTTCTGCTTTCTACCACCACTCCCTGGGATTAAAGGTTGGCTTTCTGGATTAAAGGTGTGTGTCACCATGCTTGGCTATTTCCAATGTGGCCTTGAACTCACAGAGATCCAGAGGGATTTCTATCTCTGGAATGCTAGGATTAAAGGTGTGAGTGCCACCAATTCCTAGCCTTTGTATCTATTGGCTGCCTGTTCTCTGACCCCAGATAAATTTATTAGAGTACACAATATTTTGGGGAACACAATACCACCACAATTATGTATAAAAGTAATTCTATAAATCAAGGCATGGATGTTCATGTTTTGGAAATCTGAATTTTATATATGGCTTGAGCTATGGTTGGATTAAGTATGCTCTTGCAGGCCAATGCAAATCCAATGGAATGAAAAGTGAGTAAATGGCAGAAGCAAGACTTCTTAACAGACCTACACTCAACATATAGCTTCTGTTGAGAGTTAGTCTTTCTCCTAACAACTGTATTTGCCCTCCTTCTGTGGCAGGAACAGCATTATTACTGATTTGGATATTTCCATTTAGTGTATAATTCAGTGCAGGACTGTGAGGTATACATATTTCGTGGGTAGGAACCAGACAAGATAATATTGAAATATACCCAGAAACATGGGCTGGAATTTCAAAGTCAGAGATAAAGAGGCAAGAAAGAGAATTCATTTTTTTAAAGTTTCTAAGTACACACACACACACACACACACACACACACACACTCTTGATGCTTGTGTGTAAAGATCTTCCGTTGGATGCTGCATTGCTGTGCCTTCTGTGCTATGGCTATGTAAATTACTATGGGGGTAATATTATGAGTCTCTTTTAGACATTCAAGATTCATTTTTTTCAACTCTTGCTGGATGCTCCAGAGCTAGGTATACATAATTCTTTATTCTGAATGAGTTTACGACAGTAAGAACAGAAGACAGGAAATGCCATGTGTCCTAGGCCTTTTGAAGTAAACAACGGTGATTTTAGCGTATGCTTATAGGAAGTAGAGCAGCAAGAAGTGAGGCACAAGTTACCCAGGCAGGACACTTGGCCATAATTGATGTAAAGTATTACAGAAGCCTGAAATAACTTGGAAACAGTGAGTTTAGGATGGGCGGATGATAAAATGATTCTTAAAAGGCTGCAATGCACATGGGGAGTTTGATAATTGGCTGCTGCAGTACCAAAGAAATGAGAAAAGACATTCTTCTGGCTTCAGCCACTGAGTAAGTAAGATAATAATTCTCAGACAGAAGATTCAAAAGAGAGAAGTCATTTAGAAAACACCATGTTTTCTGTGTTGGTTGTATTGGGTAGATGATATCCACAACTGAAGATAAATCAAGTTATAGGAGTTAGGGAGGTTTAGAATATCCCGAATGCAGTGATATCAACAAAATGTTGGAGCATGTGCCTGTCCTGCTCATGGGACATAAGAAGAACATTACCAGAAATGGTCAGAAAGATATTTTTCATGAATCTTGGAAGTAAAGATTTTCAGGAAGCTGGAAAATTATGATTCCATGTAAGGGCAGCATAAGATGGTCTAGAATGCTGTGGTATTTTCACTTGTATTGACTTCTCAAGAGGATGACCACGGGAAGACACTAGGCTGAGTTCCCAGTGTCAGACCCTAGTCTCTGGTTCCAAAGACCAAAGAGCAGATTTTACGAATTATTGTGTTTGCCCGCTTTTGCTTTTCCAGATGCCAGCTGGAATATAATTGCATGTATATTTCACCTAAGCTGAAAACCAGTCAACTGGAAAAGTAGGAGCATTGCTTGGAAATATTGCTTACTAACTAAGAAATCCACAGTTGTTTGTGGCTGAAAATTAGGGCTAAAATGCATATAATAGACTGTCTGAGGTCAGAGAGAGGTTAAAGGAAAATGTCTTTAGGAAACCATAGCATGCAAAAGTGCTAGTATGTATTGTGGAATTTATAAATTTTACAGATACCCAGAGCAGTATATATGCTCATAAAAGACATGGAAGTCCTAAATTTTCAACACTGGCTGATGTGTGCACTCAGTTTAAGCAGAAAGTATAAGTGTCTTGACTTACAGAAGCAAAAGTGTCAATGTCTTAAAAAAACATTTAAGTACAAAAGTAATCTGTAAATATGGAGAGGTATTGTGTTGCTGTTGTTGAAGCTGGCTTTTAGAGAACACTGACAAACTGATAAATACAAAGTAAATCTTCACCAATAAAAAAAAGAACATAGATAAGTGAGAATGTATCCTATGTTCATGAACTCAAAAAACTACTATTATTAGAATGAAACTATTAACCAAAGTGATCTACAGATTAAAAACAATCCTAACAAATCCCTCCACTTTTTGCAGAGACCCTCAACCATCAAGTCACCACTGCATCCCAAGTCCAACAGGATAAAAACTCATATCAAAGATACAACCAACAACCTAATTCCAAATGCCTAGATCCCATGGCAAAAACATAAACAATATGAAAATACTAGATAATATGTCCCCCAACAAACAACCAATCTTATAGTAATGGTCTCTAACAAGCATAACTCAGACAAAACTCAAGACATGGGACTCAAAAGAATAAAGAGTTCTAATAAACACACACAAAAGGTTCAAGAAAACAAAGAAATCCAAAAAAATAAGAATTACAACCACTCCTCAAAAATTCCAAAAAATAAAAATAGAAAGAAAACTTCCAAGCTCCTTTTATAAAGCCAGTCTTAAATGTTGTGTCCAAACTATGTGAAGACACAACAAAGGAGAGTTACATGTCAATGTCCCTGATGAACACACAAGACAGTACATGAAAATGAAATGCAGACACAAATACAAAAAGATCAAACCAAGGTCATGCTGGCTTTATCTCAGAGATAAAGAAAACTCCTAGAATTGAGAAACTCAGCAAAGCTGCAGTATACAAAATTACTATACATGGCCTTTCTATATACCAATGGTAAACTCAATGATAAGGAAATCAGAGAAACTATCATTTACAATAGACAAAAAAATACCTTATGGTAAATCTAATCAAGTTAGTAAAAGACCTCTATGGTGAAAACTTTAAAACTGAGAAATAAGAAATCAAGGAAAACACTAAAAGATGGAAAGACCTCTCATGCTCAAAGATGAATACAAACGATACTGCGAAAAATGGCCATCTTGCCCCAAACAATGTATATATTCATTGAAATCCCAATAAAAGTCTCCATACCAGTTATCACAGAATAGAAATAACACTCTTAAACTCACATGGAAATACTAAAGATCCCCAGATAGCCAAAGTAATCTTGAGTCAAAAGAACAATGTTTTAGGCATTATTATATATCTGGTCTTAAGTTGTACTCCACAGCTGTATTAATAAAAGAAACAATTGCACGGTACTTGCACAAAAAAACCAGACACATATATATCACTTGAATAGTAGATCCAGACCTAAGCCCAAGAGATCACAGCAAACCTATTTTTGACAAAAATACACACTGGAGGAAAGAGAATCTTTTTAACAAATGATGTTGGGTAAATTGAAGGTCTACATGAAGGTGAATGAAACTTGAGTCTCAACTCTCATTCTGCACAAAAAACATATCCAAGTAGATGAAAGACTTCAATGTAAAACCTAAGACTGAAACTGCTAGAAGAAGGGGTATAGAACACACTACAATGTGTAAGGAATCTTTTAACTAGTCTTCTTGGTACTCATGAAATAAAACCAACAACTAACAAATGATATTTCATGAAATAAAAAGGCTTCTGTGCAACAAAGAAAACAATAAGTGAGGAAATAAATGTGAGGAAATCTTCACTAGCTGTACATCTGATTGAGAATTTGTTGCCAAATATTTGTTTAGACTGTAAAGATGTATCTCTGCCTAAGGTGCCTTCTGGTTGGTTTAATAAAGAGCAAATGGTCAGTAGCTAGGCAGGAGAGGATAGGCGGAACTCCCAGAGAAAGAAAGAAACTCGAGGAGAAGCTAGACATGGGGATTTCACCAGCAGTCTTGAAATAAGTTGGACATATCATACTGAGGAAAGGTAAAAGCTACATGGCCGAATGTAGATTAGTAGAATCAGCTTAATTTGAGTTATAAGAGCTAGTTGGGGACAAGCCTAAGCTAAAGGCCAAGCTTTTATAATTAATAAGAAGTTTCCCTGTCATTATTTGGGGGCTGGAAATCCAAAAATAGTTTGAAAGAATGGTTGCTACAAGGATTAATATCTAGAGCATACACAAAACTCAAAAAAAAATCAAGTGCGTGAACTACCTAATAAAAAAACAAGCTTCAAATTTATTCAAAGAATTCTCAAAAGAAGAAATATGAATGGCTAGTTAGCACTTTTAAAAATGTTAAACAGATGTATCCATTTTAAAAATAAATCTACTTTGAAATTTAATTTCACCCCAGTCAGAAAGGTTATTATCAATAAAATAAATCTTAGCAAATGCTGGCAATGATGTGGGAAAAGAGGAACCCTCATTCACTCTTGACAGGAAGGCAAACTGGTCCAGCCACTGTGAAAAACAGTGTGGAGATTCCTCAAAGGGGTCGAAAAAGAACCACCATAAGATGCAATTATTCCACTCCTAAGCATATACCAAAGGACTGTCTATCCTACTGCCCAGACACTTGCTCATTTACACTTATTGCTGCTTTATTCAAAGTAGCTAGGAAATGGAATCTGTAGATTTCCATCAACTGGTGAATAGATAATGACAATGTGGTATGTATACACAGCAGAATTTTTATACAGCTGTTCACAAATATGAAAATTGCAGACAAATGGGTGAAACTGGAAAAAACTGCACTGAGTGAGGTAACCCAGGTGAGAAAAACAAATGCATGTTCTCTCCCATATGTGCATTTCAGTTTTATTTCATTATTTTGTGTATTCAATTTAGAGTTCCTGTAGGTGACAAGAGTTGGGAAAAGACCACTGGAAAGGGGTGCTTTAAAAGCGATAGGACAGTAGATCAGATCCTAGGTAATAGGCAAGCAGAGGGGGTAACACTGGGGTTGAAAATTTTTAAATTGAAAAAAGATGGGAAGATAGTGGAGATGGAGTGGGGAGGGAGAGTCGACCAAAATGAAGCGGTCTGAAAGACCTCCAATCGTATAACCAAAAAAAAAAAAAAAAACCTGCTCTAAAATTAATCTATAATGTTGCCATTTATCTTATGAAGTATATGTTTTCATCAACAGAAAACCATAAAGCACAGCCTTCTATGAAAAGCAGTAACCAACATTCCTCCAAGAAAAAGACATGTCAAAATGAAAACTTGCATGGTTATACACGGTAACAATAAAAGTCATAACACCCCTCAAAACAGGTTCATATGTCTATTTTTCAGCAAGGACATAGATGGATTATATAAAGGCAAGAAACAACAGAAGGTGAGGAGAAACACGAGCTAGAAAGAAGTCTAGTGTGTATGCAGCCTTCAGAGGAGTGACTTGGGAGAGAATACTGCCAGCTTCTAAGACTTACAAGATTTGGAAGTGACAATATCAGATCTGACAATAAATCTACCAGCCAGAAAGTCTAAGGAGGTGGAATGTGGATAAAAACAGTTTTTCACCCCAATTTTTAAAGTATTTGTTTTATTTCATGTCTGTGAGCATTTTGCCTGCATACTTGTATTGCACCATGTATATGCCTGGTGCCTGCAGAGGTCAGAAAAGGGTGTCAGGTCCCCTGGAACTGGAGTTATAAGTGGTTGTATGTGGGTGCTGGGATCCAAACCTAGGTCTTCTGCAAGAGCAACAGGTGCACTTAACCCCTGAGCCATCTCCCCAGCCAGAGACTTGTTTAATTTGCAATCTCACTATGGGACTGTGCAGACCCTGCTGCTAGCTCCCTGAAGGTAGGATGCTGACACTATCTGCACAGAAAGGAACAGAAAAAGGTAGAAGTTTTCCTCTCTCGGGTGAAACTGCACATTTCTTGCAGTGAAGGACTCCTGAGCTCACGCCCAGGTTCATGTGCAATTCCCAGCCACTAGATGTCACCTCCTTCTCAGTCCACTTAAGAGTGTGCTCAGGCAAATGAGCTAGGAAGTTCTATGACCTGTCCCATCTGATGTTAGTAATAGATTACTCCCTTGAAAACTATAGTGCTCCAACACTGCTTGATACAACTGAGTGATGCTTGTGAGTGGTACTTGATTATGTACAATCTAGTTACGTGAGAATTGTTAAGAAAAAAATGCTTCTCATTTTTTTAATTACAAGTGAAATTTTAACTTTTTTTTTTAGACTATCACATGAGTATTGTATGTACATCATTCTCATTACTCCCTCTTCTGCCTCCAATGCCTCTCATGTTAGCTCAATTCCATCTCAAATTCATGACCTCTTCTTTAGTTTTTGTACACACACACACACACACACACACACACACACACACACACACACACACCCTACAACCTGCTGGTATTTGGTATTGCTTTGATGTATATGTGTTTGGGACTGACTAATTGAGATTAGATAATATATTACGGTGCTTGTTCCTGAAGAACACTGAATCCCCTTCTCCCAAAAGCCAGTAAATGCACATAGCTCTTCACCTAGGGTAGGGCTTGTGAGATCCCCCCACCCCATATATGTTGGCATGTCAGTTGGTGTCATTTTTCAGACCTAGTTTAGGTGACTGTATTGTGAGTTCATGGATACAGATCCTTTGCTGTATATAAAAGGCAATCTTCCAGAAAGGTTGCTGGTCCTTTGACCCTTAACAAGCATTCCAACCCTTTACAAGATGCTCCTGGAGTCTCAGGTGTAGGGATTGTGTTTCAGATGTATCAGTTGGTGTTGGGCACCCATCATTACTTGTTCTCTGAATTTTGACCAGTTGTAGCTTTCTGCAACGGTCTCCATCTTCTGAAAAAAGAAGATTCACTGGTGAGGAGTAACAGGTCCACTTATCTATGTGCACAAGTATAAATATTTAGAATGCAGTTAGGAAGTATAATGACTTGGGAGAGTAGCAATAGTAGGTTCTCCTCTAAGAACTGTGACCTGTCCAGCTCCAAGTTCTTGACTTGGTTTGTAGTAGCAAGCATAAATTCCCACCTATTGAGTGAGATTTAAGTTTAACTAGTTGGCTATTGGTTACCCCCAAGATATAAGTACCACTATCACGTGCTTGGGCATGCCTTGCTATGTTTGTCACTGTTGTGGTTCTTAGGCTTAGAGATGGGTCTATGAATTAGTGTTCACCCTTGACAGCTTATACAGCACCTTTAGATACTGTGAGAGTCCTCAGGAAGGAGGTGTTCAGGTCAGTTCCAGCTCAATTCCTTCAAGCCCTATGTCTGAGATTTGTGGTTCCTTCAACATTAGGGTCTTGCCTTCAAGTTCTGGGAGCTAACCAAGGGTAATGACAATAATGTATATTGTTTGGGAGTCTCTTGGACTTCTCTGATCACAACCGGAAGGGATGTTTTCTCTTATCTGGCACAGAGGTTTTTGCTAGATGGACAATGGCTTTCGGGGGAAGCGTTATCATTCCAAGTGTTATAACTTTATTTAAATATATGAATATATTATAATATATGTATATACACACACACTAATTTATAGATATGTATTTTCAAGTAAACATAAAATAATTTTCCCTGTGGCTTTCCCAAACATCCCTAGTGTTATTTATTTCCATTTCTCCCTGCCCCTCTGTACTATTTTCCCTCCCCTCATCCAGTTAAAATGCCCCCTCTTCCTTTTCTCCCCATCATAGCACCTGTGT